>NW_019394524.1:0-4528 GCF_000612105.2 Orussus abietinus
CCCTCAGAGACGCCTTTCACATCCCCTTAACATGCAAGAACTAACGTAGGCCTCTTTCGTTCAAGTACATCTGATGCATTAAAAACTGCATAAAAAAAAAGCTCGCGTATTCGAGTGAGCTCAATCCAGGCAAAAGGGCTCCAGTTCTAGGATCTTCTAACGAGATTAAGTAAAACTCAAGTATGCACGCAAAAGGGATTAGTTCTCTGGTGGAAACTCCACTGGAAGCATGGTTAATCGTGATTTATCGGTTTGCTTTGGAAACATAGTCTTACCGCAACGTTCAAGGTTTACACGCTCAAACTCCAAATTTCAATTCCAAAATTCCATTTCATTATACAAAGAACTCTTAATAACAAAAAGAGAAATTGTTCTGCCCGGCTAGTTTGTCGGGCAGTTGTTGTATGAATCTCGTTGGTTTTTGCAAGTGGAATTGCAAAATGAGATATTCATACAACTGCTCACATGCAGAAGGAAGGTACCCGAATGACAAGTGAGACTATCGCGAACAAAACAGCTTAAATTTATTATAATATTAAATTTGACGACTGACTTAGAATTTTGTCAGCTCTTCACGCGTGAATAAGGATAACTGTTACAGAGCTGATGGTGAAGGCTGACGAGAGACGTGTTAAATTATCGAGAGACGGAGAGTGACTGACTTACAGAAAAATTACAGAATTCCTCCTCCGGTCGCATTACATTTTTTGAGGAGGTGGTAGCATATTTCTAGCATAACGATTGGCTGACTGATTTTAAGAAGGGCGGTTAAAATCGAATAGTCAGCTTCGTGATTGGTCGGTAGCTGTCCAATACGGTTAGGTGAAAACGGAAAATTTCAAGTTGCTGTGCAGATGGAAAAACATGTTGTATGCACGTGTGCATGTTGCGCGCACGTGTAAGCGGTAAAGTTAAAAAAGGTAGACGGTAAAGAATAGGGACGGTCAATCCGAGAAAATTCTAAAGAACCCTAAACTTCCGCGATGGGACGTACAGGGCAATAATGTCGTCTCGGAGAAAACTAAGATTTACGAGCCGATTTCGACGTCAGAAAATTGTTAAATTGGTAAATGGCCCGATGGGCCCAAGCAGGCAGTAAGACCCTTTCTAGGAATTTGTTTGACATTTCAACGTCCGCGATGAATTTACATATATGAGTTTCGCGGACGGAACAGAAATGTTTAATTCAATAAAATATTTGTGATATTTCGTGAATTTAATACTTCGATGATATTTAATTAATTTCTTTGCTTTTACCTCTAGTTTTGAACTCCTTCATTTTACAAGTATGCTGTAAATTATCATTTTCTCCTGTTCATTAATCTGTTTTACTTACTCAAAAAAGAAATGTATAGAAAATTAGGTTTTCCACGGCAGCATATTGAAGAGTGAAAGTTAAAAGGCTCTTGGCTACGTCTATTAAGATTTCAAAAGATTCATCGGCCATTAGAGCGTTACTAATCACAGAACGTTTACTTTTATCACAGGTGCAGGTACACCTGCGCATTTGTGCATCTATCTCGGTCGGTCAGACACATTGATCCAGGTGATAACACCTTCATCGATAAGGATTCCGGTTCCTCGGTCACTTAGCGACCGGAAATTATTGTCCCGGTTGCCTTTTGGGAATGTGAATTTCCGGCAGCCGAGCGAACACGCAAGACCGGCCGAAACGATAATGGACGGGAACTACTGATACTTCGGAAGAATCGTGATAACATCGCGCATGTACCTCAGATATTGACGGGATCTTTCGTTTCCCCTAAAATTTTTCACCTAATCAACTAGACAGCTCCATCAGGATTTGTTGCGCAAAAAACGCCAAAGGTGGAAAAATTGGAAGGAACATAATCTCCCCGTACTAATTTCGATGAGTAAACCTGACTGTTAGTGGATCAGTCGTGGGTAAATAGTACATGCGACGTTAACTTTGCAGCTCATTTGTAATTTATAATTTGAAATACCTGCAAACATAATTTCAATTGACCTGTACGTTGACGCTTTTACACGAGCATTGAATGCGGTAAGGTAATGATAAGTGAAAGAAAATATGCCTTTGATATTAAATTTCAAATGTGTTATAATAAACCAATAAATAAAAGTTTCAATAGATGGTATGCCTATATTCAAAAGTTCAACAGCCGTACACTGGACATAGTATTCACGTATAATATTATACGTATTTTATAGATATTGCGACGTGGTTTTCGCCCCAAAGCTCGACGCTCTATTCTACAGCACTCGCGGAATAGGCGTCAGACGTCACCAGGCGACGCTAAATCACTTGGACCTACCTCGCGAATCGACACTCGCGATTCAGAATATTCGGAGTAGCGGGTTCCCGGTCTAGAAAACGCTATTTATCATACGTCGCGATCGCGTCCTCCTCGTCGCTACCGGTCACTGATTTTAAAGTTACGCAAATGGCGCGGCCCTATCTGACAGGAACCGTACGCCTCATCAAGATCAATAAAAAGTAATCAAGGCCGTATGGTCAATACCTCAAACTTCAACGGAGGCTCGTTGTCTCCCCCCCCCTCTCTCTTTCTCTCTCTCTCGCTCAGGCTCCCGCTCCCGCTCAGGTTCCCGCTCCCGCTCCCGCTCCCGCTCCCGCTCCCGCTCCCGCTCCCGCTCCCGCTCCCGCTCCCGCTCCCGCTCCCGCTCCCGCTCCCGCTCCCGCTCTCGCTCTCGCTCTCGCTCTCGCTCTCGCTCTCGCTCTCGCTCTCGCTCTTCCGCACTCTCAAAATCTCTATCACTTCTGCACGTCCGTACTCGACGGTGGTCCCTCCAAGAAGAAGGAGCCAGGCCGAGGGACCGCGAGTGCCCTTTGGGACTCCTCCAAGCCGATGTCGGCTTCCCCAAGATGTGCCAGTCCGATCCTCGAAGGTCCTTTCAAGGTTAGGCCCCGACGCTGCCCGCCTCCACTCAACCGTACTGCTAGGTAAATTCTGTTCCTAAAATACTCTCTATTCTTGAATTATTATTCATTTTGTCTGATTGGCCTTCCCCCAACATCTCTTAGATTTGATATTGGAGAGGTGTCCGTCGAACAGAGAGAAAGTAAAAGAGAGGTACCGATATCAATTTCAGCCCATTTCCCGTAGCCCACCTGGCCCTACGTAGCATTAAAAGGACATGTGAGATTTTTCCTTAAGTAGTGGCCGGAAGCATCGAACTCTAAGAGATAATCGGAGGACCTCCTCCGTCTAATATATTCGAAATATAAGGTGCGGCGGACCAGACCTATCCTCCGATGGACCTGATTCCCCGTAACGTGAGGGGGCATTGAGCCCACCACGTTACAATATATAAGACGTATTCCAAATGTAGGTGGAATAATTTAAAAAAGTATTATTTATTTCGCACTAAATGCATTTTTTTTAGAAACAATTTACCACGATCTGTTCAGAAACCTGAAATCTTCGAGATATACAAACATCTGACGTTGAAAAATCCCCATGGTGGTGACCGGGATTCGAACCCGAATCATTTAGGTAACAAACTGTAGTAGTACTGACCACTGAGCTACCGTAGTCCTATGGATTATAGGACACGTTTCGTATATTAAAACACCACAGTAATAAGTTTAATTAAAATTTGGTTTAATCAATATCATTTATATTGCCAATCTCTGGCCGAAAATAAGGACATGTATATAAGTTATATATATTGTGACGTTATTTTTACGGCTATAACTCCCAAACAAAGTTCTGGCAATTAAGGTTCCGACACTGGTGGTCACACATAAATAATTAACAAAAGAGGGTCTCCGTCTCGTAATCGCTCAACAGCGGCAAAATTTTGGGCGCCAGGCCCTCCAAAGGGCCAATCCGGGACCCGAACCGCACAGGCCCAATCCGTCGGAGCTCGCACCAGCGTACGGAAGATCACGCACCAGCGATGAACCTCCCAACCCGCCCACGGATTCGAACCAGCGTAAGGCCCGAAGGGTCGGTCCCTCAACTAACAGAAGCAAAATTATTTTAAAAGTCCCAGACACGTAAAAATTGAACTAAAGCTAGCGATACGAGACGAGACGCAGCGTCGCCGACGACGAAAAATAAACCGGGCTAGCTCAGTACGCCCAAGAGGTGCGTAAAGCTGGCACCCCCACCTTTACAAAATTCAAATTTCTTTGTCTTAACATTTTGTGCTCTTTATGTGCTACATTCGCAAATTTTGTGCTAGCTCGGTTTTTGGAAAAAAATTCAATTTTTCTGTGGGGGTGCTGGGTACTAATAAAGCTACCACCCCCACCATTAAAAAATGTGTTTAAATAATCAAAAATAGGTAAAAACTTATCAGCAAATTATGTGCTCTCCGAAAATCATATTCATAAATTAAAATTTCCACCCTTAAGTTCGAAAAACCACCCCCATGCAAATATCCACAAGAGGTAACTACCCGATGGCGAGGAGAAAATTGAAACTTCTTATACTTAATTTACTCCCAGAATTATGTGCTATCAGAATATCATAGCGCCGAATTTTGTGCTCAACCCCCAAGGTCCCAAACCCACCCCCATCAA
>NW_019394524.1:4733-102778 GCF_000612105.2 Orussus abietinus
TTTTTGATTGGGGTGGGTTTGGGACCTTGGGGGTTGAGCACAAAATTCGACGCTATGATATTCTGATAGCACATAATTCTGGGAGTAATTTATGTATAAAAAGTTTCAACTTTTTCCACGTCATCGGGTAGTTACCTCTTGTGGAATTTTTTATTGGGGTGGGTTTGGGACCTTGGGGGTTGAGCACAAAATTCGACGCTATGATATTCGAATAGCACATAATTCTGGGAGTAATTTATGTATAAAAAGTTTCAACTTTTTCCACGTCATCGGGTAGTTACCTCTTGTGGAATTTTTTATGGGGGTGGATTTGGGACGTTGGGGGTTGAGCACAAAATTCGGCGCTATGATATTCGGAAAGCACATAATACTGGGAGTAATTTAAGTATATAAAGTTTCAATTTTCTCCACGCCATCGGGTAGTTCTCTCTTGTGGATTTTTGCATGGGGGTGGTTTTTCGAACTTAAGGGTGGAAATTTTAATTTATGAATATGATTTTCGGAGAGCACATAATTTGCTGATAAGTTTTTACCTATTTTTGATTATTTAAACACATTTTTTAATGGTGGGGGTGGTAGCTTTATTAGTACCCAGCACCCCCACAGAAAAATTGAATTTTTTTCCAAAAACCGAGCTAGCACAACATTTGCGAATGTAGCACATAATTAGCACATAAAGAGCACAAAATGTTAAGACAGAGAAATTTGAATTTTGTAAAGGTGGGGGTGCCAGCTTTACGCACCTACGCCCAAGCGACCGCGGAGAGGGTGGGGTCCTTTCAAAAAAAGCAAACCAGAGGCGAAATTAAATTAATGACCTATTTATTCCAACAAAAAGAATTTACTCTGACAATTTCAAAATGGCCACGGGCGGGCCCACAATCCGGTACCGGCCCGGGCGACGAAGCGCACGAAAAGGGACGGTGGCTTTAGACAGCCCAGAATTCCAAAATGCGAAATTCAAAACGCAAAAATCTAAAACGCGAAACTATATCTTCCACTATGATTGGGCTCGACTACGGGACAATAATAGTAATCAAATTAAAAAGAACACGAAAATGAGAACTGCACGCACGCAAAAACCTATACGGCACTAAATTAAATTCGGAAATATTACAAAACTAAACTCGCGAAGAAAATATTCAAACGGTGAACTGACGCAAGCAAAATAAATGAACGGTTTCGGCGAGTAAGGCAGCAATAACACAAAAAAATACAAGAAAAGAAAAGCGCAAGAAAAGGCAGCAAGTTCAAAATATCAGCGCAAGTAATCGACGCTAGAAACCGAGGTTTCGGACACATAAAATTTTCCTAAATTACATTTGCGCGAACATAATTATGATCCAACTAAATTATCGGATCCCGAAACTAACAATTTACAATAGTGAAATTCCGGACATAATTATTCCTTTCGATTTATAAAAGGGGACAGTTAAATCGAAGGCAGGCACTGATCTACAAGAAATATCCAGCCGAAATGAGAGAAAAGATCGGGGTTCGCCTATCGCGAAAAACGGAATTTAATTTACAATGGGTCGCACTTCGGGACAACTATTTTAATTCACCAAAGTTCGCACTTCGCGAAACAACGAAAACTGTTAGAAAATTCGTACTTCGCCAAAAATGACATACTGGACTTATGATTTGCACTTCGCGAAAAATGACATACTATTTAACAAAGTTCGCACATCGCGATAACAGATTTTACTCTCAATAAGGTTCGCACTTCGCGAAACAAAAAGGGAAATAAACGCGTCGACTGCTCAAGACAGCATTCTCGAGTTCGGGTCGACACGGCTTCATGATCCAACCGAGGAGAGAGGCAGCATGAGATATTTTACTTCTAAAAGGCCGCTGACACGAGACTTTGGCCGAAAATATATTGAGGCCGCTCACACGAGACTTGGCCGTCAATATCGGAAAATGGTCGCTCACACGAGACTTTGACCGTGAAAATACAAAAAGGGCCGCTCCCACGAGACTTTGGCCGATAGAAACGAAAAAATGGTCGCTCACACGAGACTTTGACCAATTAGACGCGGAAAGGCCGACCGCGTGGCGCGCGGCCCGACGACGGGTTACTCGGGGAAAACGCGAAACAATGAAATCTACAAAATCTACACAAGTCCTAAAAAATGTACGGTACGCTCAAACCTCGGGCTCGGCGAGTGCGACGGTACTCCCCCGGTGTCCTGGAGGTCCACCAGCGGCGGCGATGCTCCCAGGTATCGCCGATGTTCGGCAAGGTAGCGGTGCAAGGAGTGGTGCGTAGACAGCGGATGCGAACGAAGGCAGAGGACACGTCTTCACGGCTCGACGCTCGTAGATCAAGAAGGCCGGGTCTTCGCCGAGGTCCTACGAGACGGCTTGACGGCTCCTTTTCGGCGGCTCGAAGTTCTCGTTGATTGGCCGCCGTCGGCTGTCAAATTGCGTCGGCCAATTGACAGCGGGCGCGTTCGAAATTGCGATGATTTTTGGGTGATGACAGCCGCGTCGCAGGTTCGCGCGCCGGATTTGAAGCGGATCTTGCTGTCCAATCGGGGCGCGCGGCCGGCGCGTGACGTCATCCGCAGGTCCAGGGACGTGCCTCCTCGGGGACTCGGTGGCGCCGGTCCTGGGCTCCGTTGAGCCAAGATTCCTCGCGATTTTGCCCGGGGGTACCGACATTCCTCGATGCAACGGCTCCCGGGTGAGGGGACCAGTGGGCCCTTCCGCCCTGGGGTCACCGCGGCCTGGCCTCGGCGTAGGAGGGCGACGCAATTGGGCTCCCCCCTCACCGCCCTTTTATGGACTCCCTAGAGTCAAAGGTCACGGCGGGGGGTCCACGGCCACCGGCAATGCGCCCTCCTCCCGCCATCATTGAGGGGCCGGAAATCCGGGTGCGGACGCGGTGACCCAGCGACGCCGCGATGGGTCGGCCCTTGCCGTCAAGCGCGAGGTCGCGGGTGGCTCCGTTCGGCCCTACTCCGCGCGGCCCCGGCACCCATGGGCGGTGGCGGGGCGAGGCCTCTCTGCCACCGTTGTCGTCCGCTTCTGTGGTCCCTCGAGGGCGCCCTTGTCCCGCGACGGCTGTTGACTTCTGGTGCCGCACTCGCCTCACCGCGAGGACGTCCTAACGTCTAAGCTATACTCAACTTATACTACCAAAAAAATACGCAAGGCAACGCAACGAATATTCGGTCTCCTCTCCTCCTCGGCCTTGAGCGTCGAGCGTGCTGAAATAAGACATGGATGTAATAATACAAGAAAATATTTTACCACTGCCTTCGGAAAGGATTTTAATGCTTTGCAGGATGGAGGTTTTAAGATATGGAGCCCTGGGGCGATCGCCCACCGGGTGCATCGTCATATATATATATATTGTAACTTTTCTCGCGGACCGGTCCCTCCCCCTTGTTCGGTCACGTCGTATCGCGCAATCGAGCGGTCGCGAGGAAGTTCTTAGATTTGCCTTTTGGCAGTCTCAGATTAGCTAGGGCTTTCAACGGCGCAGAGCCTCAGCCTCTAAGCATTTTTCATCAGTGAACGTATGGTAGGGAATCCAGGCATTTTGTATATGTTGTTCTGAGGATTGTTCGGTCGTGGACTCGAAGTTCTCAAGGGTCTCCGTGTGTCTGTCTTTTGCGTCACGTATGGTATGCAATTAAATTTCCTTGATTTTGAAATTTGTGATTCTAGTCGAGATTCTTGTGTGGACGGGCTCCACGGTCACACTTTGTCCAATGTGTTCCCGTTACCCTTTAACAAAGGGGGAACGGCGCCATGCCGTCACGCCCTCGGTATGTAAGTGTGAAAGATCGTTGACTTAAGAGTTTGGATCGTCCTGTACCTCTAGTCACCCGGGGAACGTCGCGATGACGTCACGCCGGGGGCTCAGACGGGGGGTACGAGGCCGTCTCCTGTATACGAGGTTCCTGGTTTTTTCCGTCAGGCATGGAATTGCCCGTGCGGTCAAACACCCGGGGAACGTCGCGATGACGTCACGCCGAGGGGCAGGTGCACGGACACAAGACCGTTCTTGAGCCTGCGAAGAAGGATGCGAGTCGTCTCGAGCGTCCAGACACTCGGGGAACGTCGCAATGACGTCACGCCGAGGGACAGGTACAAGAATCTGAAGTCGTCGTCCTGGTCATGTTTTCCCGTCATCCGGCTTCATCTCAAGCGGCTATACACCCGGGGAACGTCGCGATGATGTCACGCCGAGGGGGCATACGCGAGAGCGCGAGACCGTCCGCGGACCGTCTCGCTACCGAGTGGAAGAGGAACGGCTCTATGCCGTCACCCTTCGCACGATAAGCGAGTCGGATCGCCGAATTTCTCAAAAGTTTCGACGAAAAATCCCGGAAGGGGAATCGGTCTAATGGCCACCGCTCGCAGGTGGTCCGAGGTATCCCTACCAGCCGCTTTGCCGGATTTTCTAGGGTGCTCGGCTCCACCTGCCTACTAAGGGCACTGGATTTCAATAGCTCGTGAGGAGCGGCCCTATCGCCTCGTCTCCTTGAGCCCTTTAAAGTTCCGCTTGCCAGGGGAGGCGGTGCAATACCGTCACGCCTACCAAGGGTATCGCGAGTATAAGATAATTCCTGGAGGAGCAGCGCTATGCCACCACATCCAGAGGTTCCTTCGATCGGAATAGAACGATCAAAAAGGACCGCGATTACAGAAAATCCACGCCTTTTATACCCGCGGAGTACATGGGTTCTATTACTATATCGTCGGGTTCCCACTCTGGCCCGCGTTCTTTGACGTGCTATTGGACACGATGGTTACCCTTTAGACGATTTGTAATTTCTCGCCCTTTGATTCGCCGGGGTCAAGGCCGTGATCATTTCCTCCAATCGGGGTGAATTGTGTCGACGTTATATTAATTTAATCGCGATGTATCAATTCGCGACCTCGTGACCCTGCCCGTGTTGTGTGTGCGCGAGGCTCTCTCTCGACGTGCCGAGCAAGCGGTTGTTTTTCTATCCCCCACGAACTAGTTATCGCGTTGACTACCCGTCGCGGGGACAAGATTCGACCTGTCTTTCAAAGGTGTCGCGTCGCGTACCTCCGACCGGCAGAATTCTGCCGTCACAATTAGGGGCGCGGCGGTAGCGGTGAGTACCGAATTTTGGCATTATTTAATTTCAGTATCGGTTGGCGACACTCGGAGCCATCTTGGGCAATCATTAATTGTAAGTATGTGTTGTAAAAATTCGTTAGTATAAGATTTGTTATTTAGTAAGTATCGTAAATGGGTCTGGTATTGCGGGTCATTACCACGGTCGGTACGAGTCGAGGAGGAAAAATCGGGATCTCAATTATCGCGCCGCGATACCCACCGGGACATCTAACGCGCGCACTGTCCATTGACGGCGCTTGGCAGCTTGACGGCGTTCGACGGAGGGACGGGAGAGGGGTTTCCGAAATTCGGAGGTCCTGGCGAGCCGCGGAGCTCATTGTCCAGGATACTCCGAATGTCGCCGGTACTACCGATAACCGCTCTTCTCCCGTGGCCGCCGACGCCCTGCTCTCGTCCCGTGGTGGGATTGCCACTGACTTGGTGAGCAAACCCACGATGGGGTTTAGTCAAAATTCGTTTCCGCTCCAAATTTTGTGATTTGTATCCTCCTCGACACGCGACCCATCGTCCGGCACTTTTCGGCCGCGTGCGCCGGAGATCTCGTAATTCGTAAATCGGTGATTCGTCGCGGTGAGTTCTCGTGCGAAATATGTATGTCCCGTGAGCGTGATCCCGCGGCTTTTGATTATGAATCCTCGCTCCCGGAGCCGGAATTGGCGGGCCGCGGACCGAGCGGAGTCCGAGCGGGCATTGTGCCCTGGAGGGCTGGCGTAGCCGCCCGTCCCGTGGAACCATGAGGTTCCCGTCTTAAAGTAGCGTGCCGGCGGGATCCAGAAGTCTGATGTCTTGCGTACCGTATATGATGTTTCCCAAATTATGATCGCGAATAAAGAACTACCGTGCCGTCTCACTAAATATTTGGTTATCCTGTCCTTTCTTTTTATGGTCTGTCCTCCCAGTACCCTTCACGTTATAGGGACCTCGAACCCCCTGCCTCTACCGTGCCGTGGAAAGTCGGAAGGACTTCCACGGGGCTGAGTAGTAGCCGGTGATCGGGACCGTTTCTCGCCCCGCGACGTCGGCCTTGCCCTTGCCGGGAATCCGCGGGCCGCGGCGCGCTTCTCGCGCCTGGCGCCCTGATACAAATAAAAAAAAAACGGCCCTGCGGCTGTCGGGCCAACTCCCTCCGGCCGATCTCGCGGAGAGGCGATCCACCTGCGGACCCCGATCCTTCCCCCGTTTGCCAGCGCGCCCCGGATACAGGAAAACGCGTTGCAATATATATATATATATATACTGTGACGTGGTGAATTTCCCCACGCGTCACAAGGGGTGTGTGTAAAAACGGAGTGCGGAGTGGTCCCCTTGATAATCATTAGGTTAAGGAGGGAAAGTAGGAAATAATAGAAAATGTGGCATTAAGAAGGGAGGTACGGAGGCACTGCGCGTCGGCTAAGGAGCACCGACGGTTAAACGGTCCCGGGGAGACGCGCGAAGCGTCCCGCAAGTAAAGGACCTGCTGCCATTGGCCGGTGGCCGACGTAATTAGTCGGCCTAGTGCCTCACTTCGGCGGGGCCAGAGGGCAGGTCGGCTCCCCGGGCTTAGGTTCGGCGAGGCCCGCTAGGAGGACATCAAGGCGGGAGCGGAAGTCCGGCCAACGACACCGCCATTGCCAAGGGGACCAGCTACGCGTGAGGGCCTGCCGAGAACAGCGGAGTGACCCGTCTAATCCGTCCAGACAAGGACCGACCCGTCCCGACGCCCGCCGTAGCAAGTGGTCGTCCCGTCCCGCCGAGCACCCGCTGCGCCGTCCTTCCGCTGGAAGAAGTCCCGGAACGACCGACGACCGGTGAGCCTGAACCTGCCCAGGGGGCCTCTTAAGTCGCGCCATTTCTTTTGTATCCCGCCGATAGTACCGCGAGCCATTCTCTTCGTCATCCGCGTCCGTCTCGTGCCAAACTGTTAAGTCTCGCTTGTGAGCCGGAATCCCGACTCCGGGCGGAGGGTGCCGACACCCCGGGTTTCGGTGAGTTCGGCCGACCGGCGACCGCGTGGCGGGCCGGGTTCGAGTCGCCATTTTCGCGCCGGGCGGCACCTTCCGGTCCGCGTGGGCCGAAGGAGTTCTCGTGGTCGCGTCCCGGTGGTAGTTCAGTAAGAAAGCCGGGGAGAGATCCTCGTCCGCCTATTGTTCCGAACCCCGTACCGAGTGGTAGCTAGTGGCTGCATGCGTGCAGGTCGCGGTAGGCGAGGATAGGGTGCCGACCGCGGGCCGGCGCCATATCGATTACGCAGCTTCCGGGCGCCGGGCCCTTATCGAGGCACCAAGGGGGCCCGAAAGGTCTTCCCGGCCGGGCGTTGTGCCCGTAGGTCCCCCTACAGAGAGGGATACCTTATCACACCGCGATTCATCTTTATTGTGTTTTACTGCGTCCCGCCAAGCGCCCGTTCCGTTCGACGGGCGACCCCTTTCCCTTTGTAACGATCGTTTAGTGTTATCGGGCGCGACCCGGGTGAAACGGCCCGCCAATAAAATTCGATCCCGTCGGGATCCTCTAATGCCACAATTTAGGTTTTCCTTCTTTTGCCCTTTATCGTGATTCCCGTTGCGAGCCGCAGGGCCCGAAGGGACACCTTCGCACTCGACGAGTACCGCGGCGAACCCCCCACCTCTGCCGTGCCGCGAAGAGCGTAAGGTCCTCGCGGGGCTGAGTGGCCGGTTGGCTACGCCCGAGGGCCGGGAGCAGCAGGCGGGGTCATCGTGCTCCAGGCTACCGTATCCCGGCAGCCCGAGGTGCACGTGCGCACCTGGCGCCCTAACAAATCGGGCCTGTCGGAAGGGCCGAAGACCGGGCTTGACCCCTGGTCAGGACTTGATACCGGGCGTAGAACTATTTGACGGTCGGGAGGGTGAATCCCGTCGCAATATATATAATTCTTATCCCTAGTCGGCAAACCGTCATACGCCCATGGATATTGAAACGATACAGGGGTCGAGCCGGATCTTCGGCCCTTCCGGGAGCCCGATTTATTTAGGGCGCCAGGTACGCAAGCGCACCTCGGGATCCCGCTACCCGGTAGCGCAAGCATGCCGATTTGGCCCGACGACAGGGCCTACCCCGGGCGTATCCAACCGGCTACCTAGCCCCGCTAGGGCCTTAGGCCCTTCGGAACAGGCAGATTAACCAAAACGAGATTGCGATAGACCCTCCCTTCGGGAGATTTATTTCGCCTTTAAGCCCTACGCGGTAGCGCGTTACAATATCAGCGGGACTCTACGCCGAGTCATTACGAGAAAACTAAAACGGGAGATCGAAACTTAACGGGACCAATAAACAAAATTAGGGCGCGCGATCACAGAATCGAACTCCCCGGTGGGAGTTCGTACAGGGTACAACACCCTAGCGGACGGACCTTAGACTTGCCCCTGGGACCTCGATAAGAGCCCTGTGCCTTCGATAAATGCGCAAAAGGGATTCCGCACCGGCTCGCGACACGGCCCTACACCTCCCACCCACCTCGACCTGCTCACTAGTAGCCAGAAAGAGAATCCGTGACTTGTAACGGAGGATAATTTAGAATGCGGTAAGGGACGCGATACAATTGTGCGGGTGGGAGTCTCCGCCCGTTGGCATTTAACATTAAAAATGGACGCGCTTTCTGCGGCTCGGAAATAAGAATACTAAGGATGCGAACGATCTCCCAAAGACGTTCGGGAGGCGCGCGCAAGAACAACCGGGATAGAGGTCGAAATCGGCCGGTTGGACATGAAATGGCGGCGATCGCGGCGCGGTATCGGCTCACGGATAGGACGATATGGCGGTCAAAGAGGCCCCCTGGGCAGGCTCGGGCTCACCGGTACGATGCCGCTCAAGCCGGGACACTCCTGGTTCAGCGGCTTCGCCTCGGCGTAGAGGGACGGCGCCCTTCGGGCGCAACGGTACGGCGCCATTCGGGACTCTCCGCCGGGCGGTAAGCGCTGACGGGACGGGACGAGACGACGGGAGTGTGGCTACGACGACGATCCCTCTGGCAATGCCGGATGCGCCGGATGATCCTACATTCCGGCTTCGGTGTCCTCCTGGTGGGCCTAGCGGAACTTTCTTACCGGGCCCCGACCTGCCATCTTGCCTAGTTTAAATAGGTCACTAGGCCGCCTAATTAGGACGGTCGCCGACTAATGGCAGCAGGACCTTCGAATTCGGGGCCCCGCGCGCTGTCCGTGAACATGTAACAATTCTTTCCGCGCGCACGGCGCGCCCGGCGCACCGTAAAGCCTATCGCAAGTTTTACATTATTATGAAACAATAATACTTATGCTATTGATTGCCAGAGACTCCTCCCCGCTCCGGTCTTAAAATTCCTTGTGACGAGCAACGATTTTTGCTACGTCACAATATATGTACGTTACGTAGGTAAGGTAGGTAGATTACGTAGGTAAGTTACGTAGGACGTGACAACGCCATTAAATGTCTGTAGTTTACGAAAAACAAATATAGCCGAGAGCAGCAAGAAATATCGCTTCGGCTGATACAAAGAAGCAACAAAGGCTGCTCCTTTCTCGGCTTTCCTCAACATTGATACTTGAATCATGCCGAGAATCATAATGAACAAATATATAAAAATATGCAGGAGGTAGTATATAAATTGTATCAAAATATGCGTTGAAATATATGAAAAAGATGCATGACATTCTGTCGGCTGACTCGATATTAACTGTTTTTATCATATTCCATGTATAAATACAAATTTAAGTGGTTTAAAAATTAGAAATACATGGATTCTTTATTGTTTTCCTTCCTGTCAGTTTTCGTAGTCTTGAGCAACTGTTTTATTAAATGTTGCATTGTATCGGTATGACTATTATGTTATGTAGTTCTTCGCTCGTTTCTCTCTATTTTTTCTACCAAACATGTATTACTAACGTTCTAAAATTAGGCAATCTTTGTCGACGGAAAGCGATAAGAGCGAGTTCCTTGTTCTTAATCCCCCAGGACAACAAAGGCTCGGACCAGTGGTAGCCTAACCTAGGACTCCGAGTACACATTGTTTAAATACGTAAGAAAACTCATAAAAAGGACAATGTTTAAGTTGAGGGCAGTGTATTCCCTCTACCAAATTTTTGGAAAATACATCTCGGGAGTGGTATAAAAAGGGACTCATCTTTGCACCCTAAGTTCAGTCTTTTCCGAAAATTCACCAACGACGAGCGAACGAGCGAGCGAACAAGCGAGCGAAAAGGCGAAGTTTTTTTCCTTTTCTTCAACAACGTTATTCAAGGTACCAATTTTTCTGTCTCAATAAACTAAACATTTGCTCATAAAAGAATTCTACCTTGGAACAATCGTATTTCAAAATTCCATCATTTCCTTATGATATAAGAGGGCGCGGGGCTTGATCTAGCTTCCCCTCTATATCTAAATCCGACCATTCCTTGGATATAAAAAGGAGCGGGCCTTGGTCTAGCTTTTCCTCTGTATCTAAATCCGACCATTCCTTGGATATAAAACGGAGCAGGCCTTGGTCTAGCTTTTCCTCTAAAAACCTAAATACTAAACCAACCCATAATAGAATTTTAGACGTTCATACCGATCGATCTTCCAGATATAAAGAACGACATATACGCCCAGGCGTACGTACCAGGGGACCCCCGACAACCCAAGCTAATTGTAACCATTATTTAAAATAAAGATTGCTTTTATTAAATTTACAAGAATCTTTCAGTTCCGTCCATCCAGACGTGACAGC
This sequence comes from Orussus abietinus, assembly GCF_000612105.2. Classification (NCBI taxonomy): domain Eukaryota; kingdom Metazoa; phylum Arthropoda; class Insecta; order Hymenoptera; family Orussidae; genus Orussus; species Orussus abietinus. The sequence goes on from NW_019394524.1 coordinate 15,545, forward strand.
GTTCTGTTCGTCCTCTCGCAAGAAAAGGCTAACGTCAGTCGGGTATAAAAATACAAAAAAAAAGCTGAACAAGCCCCTTTTGACTCGTTACACTCAGGATTCAAGACACGCAAAAAAAAAAACAAAACGGAAGCAAGTCTGACTGCAGAAGCGCTTTCTACGCGTCAACGAGTAAGCTCGACTTATTCTCATTGCCAAGATCAGTACCGGATGCCATTGGTGGCAAAATCGAGGGACAATTGATGACCATCAATTTCCTTCAGAAGAGGCGAACCAAGGACCGCGAAAACTCGCTTCGGGGGAAATTGGAAAAGTAATGATCACGGAAAGTGACCTGCGGAGGAACGTAAGAAATGTCCGATCTCTGCCGATCTTCGCCTGTACTTCTGAAAAATACAAAGGCCATGACCACGATTTCTCCTGCCCAAAGTACAAAGTTCTTGAACACCTGATCGATTTTCAAGAACTTTTCTTGGTATTCAATTCAAATATACTTTTACAATTTTTCAATTTTCTTTGAAGCTTTAGGAAAATTTCTGCAAAAGAGTAATTAAATTATTTCAGAAGAGAAAAGAAATGGGAGAGTAAAAAGGAAAATAAAAATGAGCTTCTTTCATCTCGTTATGTTTGAGATCGTAGGCACGTAAAAAGGGTATAAAATAAAAACGAACCTTGTCGTACAAGGCTGCCTACGTGTCAACGAACAAACTTGATTTAATCAAAGTCCTACGACCAAACGTTTGTACAATTGTCGAGGAGTCATTAAAAAGATTAATAAAAGAAAATGCAATAAATGTATAAAAAATTGTTACATCCCATCACATAAAAATCACGCGCTTAAAAAAGATATGGTTATTACATAAACTCCAATAATGATAAAAATGACACAATAAATGCAGCAGGAAGGTTAAATAAAATGCCTCCAAATTGAAAACAAGAGATGTAAAGTTAAATAAATGTTGCCGGGAATTTCAAGATGACATTGAGTGCGTGTCAAAATAATTTGTTTAAATCTTACACGAGAGGATTTTTCGCTCCGCTAAACAATTTTTTATTCGCCTGCAAAACTGGCGATTTATCTTGACATGAAAATAAATGGTTGACTGGTTCTCAAGCTTTTTTGCTCGACTCGAAGGAATATAGAGTGCCAGAATCCCTCCCATTGCTCGATTTCCTTTGCAATATTCTTCGAGATCATCAGGCATAGTCGGGCCGGGTGTCATTTATCACTCATTGTCAGAGGCACAGTGTCAATCCAAAACACGCTATCACCGAAACTTTTTTGCACGACTTTCATTGTCGTCTTTGGGAAATCAGTGACGTTGATAGACGGAGGCGTAGGTGTGCCCAAATGGCCCTTTTTTACAGGGGACAATTTTAACTTGTTGTACCCCACTTTGATAGACCGATGAGTCTCACTGCACCTCATTACATAAATGAGGAAGCGATACAACATTTTCATGAATACTGATCTATATTACCTTTTCTTAAAAAATGAGGAGTTCAGAATTTATCGGACTCTCTTTTTTACTCTACTTATAAAGCAAAATTGGTGGTTTCTCACTTCACATAAAAATTATGTTTTCTAATCTTGTGTTGTTAATCAAATTTCACTGCTCGTCATTAGGATTCTTATTTAAGGCTGGATAAGAAATCAAATCTCGTATGAAAGGAAGATGCGAAAGTACGGATTATTATCGCCATTTAGATGGAAATAAATTAGGAATCCAAAACCTGGCAGGTGTTGATATCGAGAATTCGATTTCACGTGAGAGCGACTTTTTGACGGAATGCTATTTTGATGTCTGACGTTTGCGTGGAAGTTTGACGGAAAAAGCCGGCTTAAAGTCGCTCTCGAATGATGGAAAATGAAGGAAAGGGTGAAGGACGAGTTCTCGAAAAAAAACCTAGGTGTTGGCGTCTCAGCAGAATACGCCGCGTGATTTATCGCCGGCGAGATGACCTTGTCAAAAAACCGTCCTATCTTCGAGATTTTCTTGTTGGGTTTTTTCTCGGCCTAACGGCAATTAATGTCACCTCATATTTTCAGTACGCGAGTTTTGCGGAAAAGTTTTCGGAGGTCCTAAAAACACTCCTTGTTGACGTACTAGGTCTGTTATGACATGAAACGCAATGATACAAATTGATGTGCAAATCATTAAGAATACTGGTAAGATAGTTGTCAACTAGATTTCAATTAAATTAATTGAACTCAGGTGACTTTAATGTCACGTTTTGTTTAATACATTTTTCAAACGTGTCTCTACTGTCGCACTTTCGCCGATAGTGGATGCTTTATAGATATCACGTACACTATGTACATCGTAATGAAATTATTATTGCTTCAGGCAGTAAGATGAAAATTGGGTCGAAAATGCGTTACATAACTTGCGTTTGAAAAAAGGAGAAAATCCCAAAGGGAGTCGAAGTAAGGGCGGAAATATACTGGGTCGAGTTTCGAGTTTGGAATTTCCATGCAGCTGTTACATGCAGAAACTGAGTAACTGTATCCTGCGGGATAAATAAAAACCTTCATTTCATGGCGCAGGAAAAACACCGCAATTACAGTAAAATACTGAATACGAAGTTAAAAGAACGATTTTGCGAAATAAATTGTACGCATTGATATAAGAGAACGAAACATTCAATAAAAACAATGATTTTGTAAAATGAATATTCTTGACGGGTACGTGTGAACGGAACATTTAATAGAACAGAAAAACATACTAAGGTACAAAGACTAATAATAAGATGATTTTTTCTTGATTAGAAAACTGGCAAATTGAAAGATTAATAACAGGCGAACGTATTACTTGGATAATTACGTTCCTACACGGAACAAAAGCTCTATTATACGGATATAGAATGTTTTCATGGCTACGGGATGTTTCAGAATATCAGAAGTTAAAAATATACGTGTAATATACGTTCACGGAATGTCAAAAATATTCTATTGGATTTTAGATGTACATTATACGTATTAAATATGTTACTAGAACATCAAAATTTGAACCAATTAAATACGTTTAGTAAACGTATAATATATCTCTATTTAACAGGAATTTTAATGTGTAGCATTTCACATGCAAAAAACATACAGTGGATGTATGTTGTGCGTATATTAAGGGAAGAAAAACTGACCTATCAAAAATGTAAAATNGAAGATCCGCGACATTCTTTGGGCAGGCCCGTGGAAATTATAGGGGAAACGCGCGTAGCGAGGCACGCGAGGGTGTTCGCGAGTGACGGCCGCGATGTATCGTAAGTAGCCGCGTTTCGGCCGGGAACCCGCGAAGCTCGCGCAACTTCGGCGAAGTAGGATTTAGAATTTAGGGCCGCCGACGTGCGGCTGGCGCCCAACCGGTGTAAGAGCGTTGTGAAATAGATCTTAAGAAAATACAGAGGTTTTATCTTAAAATAAAAATTGAGTGCCTTGGTTTTGTGACGAAAACCACGTCGCAACGTATAATATATGTTCACGGAATGTCAAAAATATTCTATTGGATTTTAGATGTACATTATACATATTAAATATGTTACTAGAACATCAAAATTTGCACCAATTAAATACGTTTAGTAAACGTACAATATATCTCTATTTAACAGGAATTTGTATGTGTAGTATTTCACATCCAAACAACATATAATAGATGTATGTTGTGCGTATATTAAGGGAAGAAGAACTGACCTATCAAAAACGAAAAATGTATATATATTTTATGTACGTAAATATACATTATTTTACTCGCATGATTGATATATGTATATTATACGTTACTAGAGCATCCACATATTCACCAATTAAATACGTTTAATAAACGTATAATACATCTCTATTTAATAGACTCCTGTATCTGCGATATTACACATGCAAAAGACATCTAATGAACGTATGTTGTGTGTATACTAAGGGAAGAAAAATTGACCTGCCACAAACGTAAAATATACGTACATATTATTTTTTTTAATTATTTTACTCGTATGTTTGATCTACGTACTTTATACGTTCCTAGAGCAACCACGTTTTCACAAATAAACGACGTATACTAAACGTATAATATACTTCTATTTAAGGCGCGCTTGTGTCTGACATATCACACATGCAAAAGGTATGTAATATGTGTAAGTTGCGCGTATATTAAGGAAATGAACATTAATTTGCCGTATACGTATGACATATATACATATTACATACGTATAATAAGAAACATACAAGGAAATTTATTTCTACCCATAAAGTATATAATACAACAAATGCTTGTAGCCTAGAATGCCTAGATGTATTTAAATAAAACGGTACATTAATTCTTCTTTGCTGCATGTTTGTTATATGCTTCATTGGTGTGCGACCTGACTATTGCAGACTGAAAGTGAAGTTATACAAAATCAAAATGATGTCACGAGACATATGGTTTTGGCCGTTTGTATATATAACTTATATACGTGTTCTAATTTTTGGCCAGAGATTGCCAATATAAATGATATTGATTAAACCAAATTTTAATCAAACTTCTTACTGTGGTGTTTTAATATGCGAAACATATCGCATAATCCATAGGACTACGGTAGCTCAGTGGTCAGTACTACTATAGTCTGTTACCTAAATGATTCAGGTTCGAATCCCGGTCACCACCATGGGGATTTTTTCAATGTTAGGTGTTTGTATAACTTGAAGATTTCAGGTCCCTGTACAGAGCGTGGTAAATTGTTTCTAAAAAAAATGCAATTAGTGCAAAATAATTAATACTATTTTCAATTATTCCACCTACATTTGGAATACGTCTTATATACGTATAAAATACGTATAATGTACGTGAATAATATGTTCAGTGTACGACTGTTGAACTTTTAAATATAGGCATACCATCTATTGAAACTTTTATTTATTGGTTTATTATACGTATATACGTCTGTGTCACATATCTTATATACGTCTACCATATATCTTGTTTACATATGATATACATACCTTATCCATATGGAATGTATATTAAATAAAAGTGGAATGTTCAAAAATACATATACTATATGTTGACGGCGCGGACATTTGTACATGCCCCAGCACATTCCGTATACTTTTGTATACATCTATTACACATCTGATTGTTTTAGCCAGATATCCTATATACATATACCATATCTAGTTGTCCGTGTGGGTTTCGTATTGACTTTTATACAAAATTCTTGTTTATCTATTTTTTTCGAATTTACCAGAAAAAGTATTAACGCATCCACATAATATTTTACAATTAATATCTGATACTTTTAACCAGAAATATAGTAAGGGCATACTTAACAATCTAATTCAATTAAAATAACCGGAATTCTGGCTCTTATAATTAGACTTCTTTTGAACCTGATATAGTAAAAAAATCACAGATAAATTTGGAGATATTGTAGATTATATTTATTGCAAAATTAATTTTGCACGAAATTGGGTTGCCTGGCTGTGCTTTGCTTCACTCTGATAGAAACGGATCGTTGGTTAGCAGAATTTGCTTAGGTCATTTTCCCGGTACGTTTGCGACATGCATAGAGGCCGGCGCACTTTAATGACAAGCATTCCCAGAAAGTACATGTACCAGAAAAGCGGGGACGTGGAATATGCGACGAAAAGTATGACATCGTGAAACATCTAGGTCGGGGGTGCCGAGTATGAGTACCAGGACCGCGGAAGCCTCATGGAACTAGACTGAAATTTGAAATTATTGGTTACTTGTCCAAGAATCGATTCTACGGTGAACATGCTGCGTGATCGAAAGGCCCGTTTTTATTTTTCAAACATATTTCAAGCAAAGTCTCGTGGAACTAGACCGAAATCTGAAATTATTGGTTACCTGTCCAAGAATCGATTCTACGGTCAACATGCTGCTGAATCGAAAGGCCCGTTTTTTTTTTCCAAGCATTTATCAAGTACAAACCTCGTGGAACTAGACCGAAATCTGAAATTATTGGTTACTGGTCTAAGAATCGATTCCGCGACCAACGTACTGCTTAATCGAAAGGCCCGTTTTTATTTTTCAAATACCTATGCAATTAAACGTTCAGAAAATGTACCAAATATTTCCATTTGATTAACCATATGGCTGCCAAAGTGGACATAACAAATTATTCACGTCATTAAAATAAACATGATCGTTTCGATCTGATTGAATTCTCTAAATACTAGTATATTGTTAGTCGATTAGCCAATATGTTTGTAATGAAGATATTTCTACTGTCTGACTGTAATGTTATAAATCTTGATAATACCACTTCTTGTTGTATTCAAGTAAAAATCCCAATCTGTTTCGTCTTGTCGTCCACGTGAGCGTTTGATGCTGTCCTCGGGGCGTAAATCCGGGACCTCGCGATTTGCAATTAAATTCGCGAACACGTAGATAACGCGACGACCGTACGCCAACTTAATATTGTACGGCTGTTTTTCAAATGAATGTTGACCTGAGCTAAGCTGCTCTTCTGGTCGGGTGATTTCTGTTGAAACCCGTGCGCGATGTTCTCTTGTTGAGGAATGACTGGTTGAAAATAGTGAATCAAGTCGACTGGTTAAAAAATGTGGAACCAAGTCGACTGATTGGAAGTAGTGAACCAAGTGCCACTCTTCGAGGATCGCAAAGCTCTCGAAGGTAGCGTCCGCATGCCTCCCTCGCAGAGTGGGAGTTTAACAAATTTGAGATTCTCGAATCAGAGAATCGTGTGGGAGGAGTAATGTTGGAAATTCTGAAATTACTTGAGTTTTCTCCGGAAAAAAACCCCCAAAAAATGTAAATGAGGGATTCCTCCAATGCCGATTGGTTAACTCCCTTGGACGTGCCAAATTTTTAGGTGCCGCCCTTTACTTCGTCCCTGAGTGTCCCAGGTGACTCGCACATGGGGTCGTCCGAGATCGACAAGAGTTGCCCGGGCACGGAAAATTCCAAGTACCACTGGGTAGTCGAACACTTGGGCGCCTTGGAGTCAACCTTTTTAAGGGTTTATTAGGGTTGGACCATTTGAGACCGGAAATTTAGCAAATCCAAGGGTTTTTTTGAGAATAAATGAGACCGTAACCGTGAAGCAATATACGTCGCTCGGTTCGACGTTTAAGATAAATTGCTACGACCGCTGTAAAGCGATAAATAAACGCGAAAGAAAGTTGTTCTCGGCATTGGGGCTGACATCCTGAGAATTTGAGAAATCCGATTGTTAAACATATGGCTGAATCTAGTGTGTCAGGATGTATGTACGCAACACAATCCTTGTTACATTTCCACTTCATGTATGTATTACGTTGCCTAGAAAGTTTTTACGGTTTTAACTATCCAAGAGTTGATACTTCGGTTTCAAGTAAAATTGATTGAATTTTATGTCCATGTTTTATATCATTCTAAAGCGCAAACTTCACTGTACGTTTTTATAACAATCATTATGTTTTAAATAATAATTTCTAATTTATTGGGACCATTTAATTAAAGATGGAAAAGAAACTCATTCGGGAGATTTTCCTGCATAAATTAAAAATGGACCATGCACTGGCTCGTAATATCAACGATGTAATTTATCGTTGACGCAATGAAAAAAAAAAATGGATATTTAAAATCCAATTATTGTTATCGAAATGTCCATCGAAGTCTGTGCTGTTTTATAGCACAGACTGCAATCATTTTCTAAATAACCAAATATAAAGTAGCAAACAAGTGTGCTTAAGATAAAAGAAAAGAACCGTTTTCTGAAATATTTAGCTGAATAGTTTAGACGTTCACTTGGTAATGTGAAAAGTGCAGAAAAGAGTATAATCTTACAGCATATCTAGACGCTTTCATGAGCGACATTTTCACGTTCCCCGTTGAGGTCGTCAATTTCGCACACGAGCGGAGTTCCGTAAAAAATTGATTTTCACTGTTGCAGTGATTTTGCGATCTGTAATCGCTCCATCGATTCACTCAGAAATCGTAAATAACTGGAAGTCAGTGAAATGACAATGGATGCTCGATCCTTGCGGCGAGTTTACGCGGACGGTAGAATATTCGAATTGAATCGGTAGATCACACCTCGGTGCATCCATTCACACGCCGGGAATGCATTGGCCTAGGGATAGTGCAGGAAGAAATCTGCCGATGGGGATACACGCGTGAATAAACGGTGATGAGACCTCAAAATAATTTTTTCAACCGGATATTCTAGAAATTCGGGAGCGAGATGAGAGATCGAAAAATAATACCGACGTATTCCTGGTATTATTTGTCCATTTCTGGGTATGTGTATAACTATTAAATGTGAAAATGTAATTTTTTCGTCATCATTAGTTCTATTTCCATAGAATTCAAAGAAACACGCGCAGAAAAATATTTGGTTAACTCAATACAATATTTGTTGGTTCAATTACAGAATATGGTTAATATACCAGGTGTATAAGCTTAAATCCGCTGTTTGCTCATAGATTGTGTTAGTGAGCATATTAAGTTACTACCCACACGGACAACTAGATATGGTATACGTATATAGGATATCTGGCTAAAACATTCAGATGTGTAATAGATGTATACCAAAATATATGGAATATGCTGGGACATGTATAAATGTCCGCGCCGTCAACATATAGTATATGTATTTTTGAACATTCAACTTTCATTTAATATACATTCCATATGGATAAAGTATGTATATTATATGTAAACAAGATATATGGTAGACGTATATAAGATATTTGACACAGACGTATATACGTATGATAAACGAATAAATAAAAGTTTCAATAGATGGTATGCCCATATTCAAAAGTTCAACAGCCTTACACTGAACATATTATTCACGTATAATATTATACGCATTTTGTACATATATAAGACGTATTCCAAATGTTGGTGGAATACCACAGTAATAAGTTTAATTAAAATTTGGTTTAATCAATATCATTTATATTGCCAATCTCTGGCCAAAAATAAGGCATGTATATAAGTTATATATATTATATATTCCTTGTAAATACTTGTACTTGTATAAGAAAACCGTTGCGGCCAAAACGATATGTCTCGTAACATCATTTTGATTTTGTATGAGCTTCACTTTCAGTCTGCAGTAGTCTGGTCGCACACCAATGAAGCATATAACCAACATGCAGCAAAGAAGCATTTAATGTACCATGTTATTTGAATACATCTAGGCACATATTACAAGCATTTGCTGTATTGTGTACTTTATGGGTAGAAATAAATTTCCTTGTATGTTTCTTATTATACGTATGTAATATGTATATATGTCATACGTATACGTCAAATTAATGTTCATTTCCTTAATATACGCGCAACTTACACATATTACATATCTTTTGCCTGTGTGATATGTCAGACACAAGCGCGCCTTAAATAGAAGTATATTATACGTTTAGTATACGTCGTTTATTTGTGTAAACGTGGCTGCTCGAGGAACGTATAAAGTACGTAGATGAAACATACGAGTAAAATAATTTATATTTGTTTACAGAGAATGTACGTATATTTTACGTCTGTGGCAGGTCAATTTTTCTTCCCTTAATATACACACAACATACGTTCATTAGATGTCTTTTGCATGTGTAATATCGCAGATACAGAAGTCTATTAAATAGAGATGTATTATACGTTTATTAAACGTATTTAATTGGTGAATATGTGGATGCTCTAGTAACGTATAACATACATATATCAATCATGCGAGTAAAATAATGTATATTTACGTACATAATATATATATATATATTACATTTTTTATAGGACAGTTTTTCTTCCCTTAATATACGCACAACATACATCCATTATGTTTTTTGCATGTGAAATACTACACATACAAATTTCTGTTAAATAGAGATATATTATACGTTTAGTAAACGTATTTAATTGGTTCAAATTTTGATGTTCTGGTAACATATTTAATACATACACGGAGAGAAAAAAGTTGTTATAATTACTACAATTGTGATAGATGTAACAGCAATCGCTGGTAGATATAAGGACAGCAGCTCTACAAAGTAATGATTTCTCTGCTAAAAATGTCAAATGTACAATTTCATTGTAGTACACATTATTACAAAGAATGATTACAGTTGCATCAATACGACACTTTATATTTACAATCGTGACCGCATAAACTCGTCAACTGAAGCAATTGTTACCATATAACATGTGTATATGATAACGTTCGCTAATGTACCCATTACTGTTGATACACGTAGAAAGTAACATGCAGCAACGTATTTGTTACTATCGGGGTGGCTAGAAAATACAATAGCAGCATGTGTATATTGCAGTCAGCTCATATAAAAACTACCATTGACAAACATACATATATGTTACCGTTGCTGCATGTAAAAGTCATCACTGTAAACGGTATTCATTCCTGTCGGGAACTCGGGAAATCACCACGGATATAATACATTGAAAACGGTAAATATTTGTTTTGTGTAAAGCTTACCCTGGATCGATTGTTGTAGGTTTTCTAACCTCCACTCCTGAAGTTCATATTTTACAAAGTCATCCATGTAGTCCCTTAATCAAATTATTACAATGAATTGAAAAAGTAAAACTCGATCTTATATTAGATCGAAAACCGAATTTCGAAGAGGGCCGAATGACACGACTACCGAAGTCACAATGAATCTAACAGTCCGCGGGACTGTGCAACTGATGAATGTCACGACCCGAATGCTTTTCGCGCCGTGTCTTAAACGCACAATAGGAACAATAACAGTTCACGCTTGTAAGACATATTTGTACTACGGCATATTTTACGGTTTTCAATAGAGTTCTTACTTTTAAATTTTACAACTGCCATGGTCATTTTTATACGTGCCTTTATACGTGTAATTTTTACTTTCCAATGTTATACATGTAACACTGTCAGATGTAAATATAACTACAATTTATTTACAAGAATTCTGCAGTTGCTGCTACAGCCGCAACGGTTAAAAGGACAAAAAATTGTAATTATATCTACAATAATTGTTGTTAAGGTTACAACAATACTTTTACCCGCGAGCATATGTAATGATTACAATATTATTTTTCTGCGTGTATAATTTACATCTAAAATCCAATAGAATATTTTTGACATTCCGTGAACATATTATAACGTTCTTTTCTCTTTACGTTAATACATCGATTCTTATATTGCAACCATTGGACTCGACATATATCCGAAATAATCCGACTTGAAATAGAGAATAAAATAACATATAGTGATCAATAATAATATATATATACGGTAAATTCGACTGGCCTCCACCCTGAGTGTCCGATGTAGTCGGTGTAGATCGGTTGACAGGATGTCGGGGGAAGTAGAAGGGTTGGTCGTCGATAGGCGGTAACTCGTCGCCCAATTGTTGCTCAAAATCCGGATCCTTGGCTCATGAGGTCCTCCTTCGCGATGCGCTCTGGACGAAGGTTGCGGGTCAAGAGAGCGAGCGCTGGCCTTCCGATACCACCGAAATTGTAGCACCGGAGAGACTACTCGGACAACCCGGTAGAGGCCTCACAGATCGGTTACATGCGATTGCGCGAATATTCAAACGTGAAAATTACGCTGCAATATATTATACGTATATTTTTGACTTCTGATATACTGAAACATCCCGTAGCCATGAAAACATTCTATATACGTATAATAGAGCTTTTGTTCCGTGTGGGTAAGGATCCGATTTTTCATAAAAGGCACCTGTTACCGGAAATTATACTAAAGTCTATTCTTTTTACGGAAATGAAATATTATACTGATATTTTTATCGTGTATTCAATGCTATAATACAAAAATTGTTGAAAAATTGAAAAATCTTATTTCATTAAAGTTTCTTTCTCGGAGTGTCGGTTAAGAGGTTGAAAATTTAAGCTTTAATGGAATTTAATGTTTTTTATTGAGATTAGATCTAAAGAAGTTCCTTCTTATTTTTCGGAAGAAAGAATGTTTAAATTTTGGAAAGGAATCAATCGGGAGTATATAGTTGTAGATGATTGCAAAAGTGTTCAGTATCATTTTGGTAGAATGTTGAGTTCGAGTAGGGTTAATAAGGACGTGTTCATTTTTTGAATTCAATGAATTTGAAATGGCAGTTTGAGCAGCATGAAGGAATTCCAATTCTTGAAATTTAGGTAGATATACACAAATGAAAAATATAACAGAGATGTAATATCACTTCCTTCAAGAAACATGAGTAATGTATAAATTTATAATTGGGAAAGAGGTCTATTTTATTGCGGAATTGCATATTCTTTTCTATTTCCGAATGCCAGCAAGATTAAAGCTTCAAAATTGACGCTTAGGGGCAGTCGAGAGAATGGATTTGGTGGACAGTCGTTAAATGAGAAAAGCTGTACTGAAGTGCGCCCATTTCCATGTATTTCCACCCAACAGGGAAAATCGATGGATAGAGAGGCGATTAATCCGATTTCGAAATCGTTTCAGGACAAATGAAAGAATCTCCAATTGCATTCTTGTCTAGATGTTGTACCTCAGTTGCATCGTTTAATTCCTGCCTCCACAAATTATGAGTTCACGTTGAAAAAGAAGAAATTCTAGTGTGGGGCCTCACGCCCTACCTCACCCCTGTCACACGATGATTCGCGGATTTCAATCTTTTGTAAATTTGTATAGTTAATTAGCATTAGTATTGTATATATCTTTGTATTCGAATTTAGGTTAATCGCGAAACATTTCCGCGCCGCTTTTAATGTCGGGTTTTGTATGCTTCATTGTACCCCTATTGTAAATACCGTTAGGAGCCGTCGGCAGACATCCTTTCACTTTTGTCTGCATGCATCCTACTTTTCCAATCCCTTTTCTAACAATTTTTTCTTAATTTCGGGTTTTTTCCCTTCGGTCACGTCCGGACGAACCCGGTGCACCGTTATAAACGAAGGGGATGGGGCGCGGACGAGCTGACCGACAAAAGTGGCAATGCATGCTCATAAAGTGCTTTTCCTTCTTTTCCTTCGGGTCCCGGTTACAATTTTTCTCCTTCCTTCCCGTAGGTCACTTACGCTCCTCGTTCGGAACTTTGCCTGCATGAGTCCTTTCCCAACGAGTTCATTCCGTACTCATCGCTTGCCCGATCCTCATCGCCGACAGCTCCGAATGTCGAAAAATACAAGTCTCATTTTCGTATACAAATCCTACGTCATCCTTCCACTCGCGGACGTTATTATTTGAACGCCGACGTTCGATCTCCCGAACTCGATTCCCAAACTAGTTTTATATTTTTTTGCTTTTAAGTTTCAAATACCTCTATCCGTAAGTCATAAAATGAAGTGTACGTACAGGTGACGACGAATGTAACAATTCAAGAAGCGAAAATTAATAGAAAATGTCAATGTATAATTGTCGAAATGTCTGCTTCTTGCAAATGTTAACAGAGAATGGTTAACTTTCGGTGTAACCGGAAGAATTAATTTCCCGTTCAAATGAACATGGAAATTTTCACTTGTCAGCAGACAATTTACATGCGACACAGTTCAATTGACATAATCGTGACAAGCGCGGCACTCAGAAAATCGTTAAGGGCGCTCACCACTCCAGCGATTTTGCAGGGCCTCACGGGGACAACGATTCCGAACGTATTTCTAAACCGATCGAGCTTAACGAGTGCTCATATCGAAGATGAAATGTTGACCTGTGTTTATATGGGAGCGATTTTCGATAAGTGGTCATTTTCATATAAAAAAGTACAACGACATAATTCCAATGCCCTTTTAACTAGGAAGGAGGTGCTTGATCGAAAATCGCTTCCATATAAACACACGTCAACTTTTTAACTTTAAAACGAGCACTCGTTGAGCTCGATCTATACGTGCAAAATACGCAACATTTTTCGCCCGTTGCTAAACATCGCCACATTATGCGTCGCGTCTCCCTCATCCGAGCGAGAAAGTACGTTTTGGTTACCTCCCACCGAATTCGATGCTAATGCCATCTAGCGGTGGAAGTCATCGTCGCCACTTTAGTGGTGAACGCCATTAAATTCAAAATGTAGTTATCTCATAGACATTTTTTAATTATTGTTTAAAACTATTCCATTATGTATTAAAAGAAAAGCGAAAAAATCTCTTAAAAGACACATGACCCTAAAGCGGATCAGTGTTGCCCAAAGTTACGATTTAATGAGGAAGTTTTTGGCGGGAAAAAGTTTCGGCACCACTAAAAGTTCCTTTCTTTTTAACTCTTCCTGCACTTAAAAATAGTTCCTCGCGGTAACATGAGCCTCTTTTCAAATTCCGCCCTTAATGGAACTTCTTAGAGGCTTGATCTAATTGACAAAATGTACCTTAGACAGTGCTAAATTAAATTTTCCCTAAAAACTCCTCTCTGCAAAGTACCACTAAAGGGATCTCGCGATAGAATTTTTTGAACATTTTCCTAAAATAGAAGATGAATATTAACATTTTTGTTTTTCGAAATTTTATTTCATAAGTAGAAACCATCCCAAGAAGCGTCAAACATTTCTACCTTCTACCATCTATCATCCATTTCAATTTGTCAGGATTCCAATATCAATATCGATAATCCGCGGTGCGAAAGTCATCCCTGACGTCAGTATCAGTTTTCCATTATCACACACCCCCAGTATTCGGTATGACTCTCTTACTCCACCAGAGAGCACGTTAACCAGTGCGCTTACAAAGCAAAAAGAAAAACGCCCTCCCCATTCCCGAGAGCTCCAATCGATCACTGTCGATATATCTGTATTCCGATTTTTTTTCTGCAAAATCGATATCCGGCCATTATCCATAGGTTCGCCGATAGACAACGAGCCAATTAAATCACTGCCGCAACGGATTTCATCGCCGATTTCCGAATGCTTAGCTTATATTATAGTTCTACTGCCAAAAGTGTGGTGTAACGACGCATCCTTTGAAGTCTCCTTTTCCCTCTTTTCGCTCTCTTTTATCCCCCTTTCCCGGCTTCCTCAAGTCAGCATTAATGTCAACTTCGGAAGATTCAGAAGTACTCGACGCTTGCGAGACTGCATTCATCTGCAACGCCGCCCTCTTCTTTTTTCTTTTTTTTTTTCCATAGCGCATATTAGCCCATCAAATAACATCGAAAACCGTAAAAGGTTGAGGCAACATATCACCTCTCGCAAAGAGACGCGAAACGCGGAGATTAATGAATTTCAATTCATCAGCTATCGGTGATAATAACTGGACGTCGATTTCGGGTCGGATATCAAAAGCGAACGACAAGTGGCACTTGCAATTTTCGCTGGACAAAAGAAACAAATTTCCACTCTCACTCTTAATTAAAAGCTCTGTAGAGTTCTGAAAGAATTACTACATCCATTTTGTTTCTTAAAACATTAAAATTTCGCGCCAGTAATTTCTTTTCACCTTGTTTTTCCTCAGCGAATATAGGAGTTAAACAATTTTAAACGGTAGTCATTGAACAGTACAAACAAGTAAATTGTAAATGTATTCTTACATCTGTTCCGACACGATTATTAAATCCAAGCGTATTCTCGAAAGAATGAATCAAATTTTTGTCTCATTTTTCACGGTACTCAAAACGAATATTAAATAAATGTAAATTCAAAAGCGTGACATAGATATATTTCATTCTTTTGAAAAGATGTGCGTTTAATAATTATTTTGTGTACTCTATAAGAGGGAGTTCAAGAAAATATATCCCTTTCCCAATTTACCCTGTTCATTATTTCTTTCTTAGTTTAGAATTGTTTATATACAACATTCGTTTATAAGAAACAAGGTGGAAAGATATCGCTGGGAAGGGACGAAACAAGATGGAGAGCCTACAGTAATTTGTCGAATGCCGAGGATTTCGGGAATTCGGTTAACAGTCGAAGCTATCTTTTGATTCCGCAATCGGAAATCGATCACCAATTGGAGTTTACGGATGCGGTGCCGTTGAAAGCCAATGAACCGATTAAACGTTGTCTGTGGTTAAAGGACCCTGGGAGAGTAGGGTGCCAATACTGATACGTCAAGAGTGTCAAAGCCTTGCCCTGGTTCCTTTTAAAAAGAATACTGAATTTCAGAGCACGACCAAAATATATTCGTTATATAACAGTCGTATACCAATGCTATCCCAGCATGACTTAACAATAAAACTCGTCAAATAATTTATGCGTTTAATTTAACCATAAATTTATTTATAGAACATTGTACTAGTATATTTTCAAGCCGGACTTTATTTTAAATGCCATTTCGCTCTGTTTTATGTAGAGTGAATGCGAACTTATGTAAGACGGTTTCTAGCAATCGATGAACCCGTAATCGAATTTATTGGTGACATCTAGGGTTAAATCCGATAAGAAGACCTAGGTCCAACTTTGATCGATAATTGTCAATATCCATCATACGAAATCGGATTAATACCCAATGTGAAGCTTCGGCTAAAGAAGTCTCGGCCGATGAACAAATTGAAGATGGTCGACCCGAGTTGGATCAACGCCACAAAAATTCCTCTCGAATAAGAATACGTTATCAGAGAGTTTTTCGAAATATATGACATTAAACCGGGTTAACAAATAAACCGGTAAGTTTATGTCTATAAAAAAGATTAACCCGCAATTTACAGTACCTGAAGACGTCTCCATAATATTTAATTCTTTTCTAATCTACTACATTACAACGATGATGTAATTTTTAAAGCAGGGATTGGGAAACCGATGATCCTATCTTATTTATCAAATTTCACGTTCGAGAAAGATAACAAGAGTTTTTGTTTTCACAATGCAATAGCTAATAAAATAAAACAATTTTATTTGACAGAATAATAAAAATATGGTTTACGACCAATGAAAAACTATAAAGCGAACTTTTACGTCGATAAATGGATGATTAAATTATCCAAAATTCAAGCAGCAATAAATCCAATAATTGACCTCGATGGTTCTTCTCCAACCCTCGATATCCGACTTTATACGACAAAGCGATGACGTTCTGCTTTGCGAAGTCTTTTTCAAGAGCGGATCTCGAAAGAAATGAAGAATCGACCTTCTTTCAAGCCCCCGACAATGCGTGCTAATTTCGCCATTTTTTCGTCTATTTCTCTCATATCTTGATATCCCATATTTCGCTTCAAAGAAACGGTAATGAAGATTCAAGAGTACCACATAAATGAAAATCTAATTAATAAATAATGTAAGAATAACTAATTCAATGACGAGTCAGCAAATGTGAGAAAAGAATTATATGAAATTCGAATGTAAAGAGCATCATAAAAGCCACATGCAATGTCGCTTACACTTAACACTTTTTAACATTTTGTTTGTTTATGCTCCAGAAAACATGTTCTTCAGAGGCTTAAAAGCGGGTAAAAATAATAAATCCAAGGACCAGCCAAAAACAAAAATCTTCCGAAATTCAAATGTAAAAATATCCAGAAAACAACTAAAATGTCACGTATTAGTGCTCTTATTGCTCGTTAAATTAGTTCTCTTCTAAGTTTTGATCTTTTACACGTTCCGGCAAAAATGTTTCTTCATAACCCAAAAAGGGATAAAAGTAATAAATGCGGAACCGTCAGCAAATTAAACAAAAAATTGTTATTTAACATTCGAAAGTTAGAGGAAATCCCAAAAATCCCTTAAAGCATCATTTATAATTATTGTATTTTCATTTTTATCATTTACTTCAAGCAAAAAATGTGTCCCAAGGCTCAAGAAAGGACTTACTTCCCTCTCCGTCGATTTCTCGGGCTCGTTTGAAGGCTCATCCGACGACTTTTTCTTCCTTTAACCCTTTCGCGCCGGCGAAATGAGTGAGCTTAGTGAGAAATAGCGACGAGGGGAAGAAAAAAAAAGAGAGACGGGGACCGAAAAAGTACTGCTCGAGGCGCGCGCAGTCGTAATTGGGAGCGACAGCAGACAAAGACCCCTTTCCTCGCAAAGTGGGCCAAGGAGTTTCATCTTAAACAATGTTTTTCTTCGGTTTAACCAACCCCGCAATCCCCGGCGAGGATCATCGACCGGGCAAATAATCATCTACCTGTTTGCTTGGCCGAAGCCTGATCCACAGAGAAAGTTAGTCGCGCAAAATCTGGACTCGGCCCAAGTAAACATTCCGCTCCACATTTTTTTTTTTTTTTACAGACCCGCCAATCTTGCGCAACTTTTTTCCGGATCATTATACACGCCCGAGTTTTCGAGGGAGGTAAAAAAATTAGCGACGACGGTAAATACTTAAAATATATAAAAGATCCAATATATCGATGATCTAGCGAGAAACGGCAACCTGTCGTCGCATATTTTGAAGAAATGAGATAAAAAGAAATGAACAGCAGAAGAATGTAGATGAGAGAATTTACGTCTATCCATCTTTCATGCGATAATCCCGAACTTTTTTTATAGCCTCATACTTGATAGGAATTCTTTTTATGTTTCCTTCGTTCCTTCTGTGCAACTTCTTTGACCGCAACTTCCGAGTTATAGGCTAAAGTCACGAAGCGTGTCTAATAAAGGCACTCAAGGTAAAACTCATAAATTACTGTATTCGGACGTATATGTGTCATTAGAGTGGTTCAATTTGAGTTACGACTATTCTGCATTAAGCAAAATATTTTCAAATGTCTATTCATTCGTTCCATTATTTTTACGGTTATTTGTAATTGTAATATGTTATACTTTGTAGTGGTTCTCTCCAAATTTTTGTCACGCATAATGTGGAAATAGGAAGAAAGAATAAAGGGAAGGAGGCAATAATTCAAATTTGCGGGTCTCGTTACATGTCGTCGAGTATCAATAATGTCTCATATTCGTCAATTTTCGTGCTCGTCAGAGATTGCTGATACCTTTTTGAAAAGTCTTTCCTTAGGAATTGCCTTAAACAGTACGTGTACTAAATTAAAGGTCAAAGTCACGCAACGCGTCACGAAATGCGCCAAGTGGAACCGTGATTCGAAAATGTTTAACTTTGCTCATTCAATCTATTCAAGCAGCCTTCCAAATGCCAGGAAACATGCAAGAGAAAATTAAACAATCACGTGAATTTTTAAATTAACACTTTCAGTCACAAATAAAGAACACATTAATTTGTTTTTCAATAAAATCTCAAAATTGTCCTCTCCGGTATCACAAGAGACTCCGTTTTTCCAAATTGTAACCCTTTGACGTTGAAAAGCGAATCGACATGTTTCTTTTAATTAAATTCCGGAACAGGAAAAGTGTCGGATGGTTTTTTTCGGTTTTCAAAACATTGGAAAATGTTGAAAGTTCGAGTCTACATTCATTCCTATTTAAATATGTGATACGTTTGTTTATAAATTTCGGCATCATGTCGAAAATTACTTTAATCAAAATTTCATTTCACCGTCAATTTCACCCTACTTTAAAGTTAAAGGAAGCGAAAAGATGAGAAGGTTTTACTTAAAAGAATTTTCCAGGGTTTCCACACAAGAAATGTCGCAGAACTTATTTATTTATAACCCGTTATCCGCTAATATGCGATGATCGATTCGTTAATTGCAGCTGCTTGCTGCAGTACTCACAGTGGTATACAAATATCTTGTGTTATGTATGATTGGATGAATTAGTACCTATTTTAGCCCATTATACCTACTGAGATTAAATCAATGCCACGCGAGGAAAATGAAACGTTTGTTACGTAGAAGAATTTTCTTAATACCAACAAATATTATATATATATAGCATATAAACTATACTACCACTTAGTTGATAACATTTTTTTATTACACAATTTTACAATCATTTACACTATCTCATTCGGTATATTCTCCTTCTCCTTGTAAATATGTAGTTTAAATTCGTCATTCGAATTATTGAAATATATACAAATTACTTTCATAGTAACTACAATTACTTTTAAATATTCTATTTCGCGTTTCAAGTCGGACTTTCGGAATTAACTTTAAAGACATGCCACGATGCCATTGTCCGTGAATGCATGATTAAAGGTAAGTACAGAAGGATATGTTAACTATACTTGGGACTGTCGCAAAATGTTAAGGATAAGGGGTGTACCTAGAAACCTAGAAAATAAGTTCCACCGCCAGCGTGAGTTTTCAGAGGAGGTAAAAGTTCGCATTTGGTCGGTGTTCCACGCGTTCCCTTCAACTTTCGCTATCCCGAACTTCGTCATCGATCCCTACTAAGCTCGAGCCATTAAAGGTTAATGCAATAAACTATTCCCCGTGTGTAGGTCAGCTTAGGCTTAAGAGGAAAACTGTGCGAGGTCAGTGAAATTTGCTGACGCCGCGACCCTATCGAACCTTGTATCTAATAACAACGCAAAGGAAAGGATTTCCCCAAAATAGATAAAAGGATTAAAAAATTAATTTCATTACACAGCGCAAACCATTAAACTGGATCAAATCCAATTGGTATAATGGGACGTTACTCGTGAAAAAGCTTATTCGACCTCTTTTTCATTTTTTTCTTTTCATGATCAGCTTCAAGGATCGATATTACTCGTTTGCGGAAGTGCTCGAGCTTAATTGCACGGAAAGTAAGTCCGCACGTGCGTTGAAAGTACTCCCAGAAAATTTCGCTTTGAAAACGTCGAGGCAGCCTCGGCAATTTTAGGTAAATTTCCATTTCCATGGATGAGATTTGAAAGGTCGACGTGGTTATTAGGTCCTCTACCTGGATTGTTATCGATTTTATTTTCGTTTATTAACACCTCAAAAATTTCGATTCCGTGAATGTCCACTAATCCTATACGAGTACAAAATCGAACTACCAAAGTCCTGTAATTGCGATTTAATATTTTACCCTCGATCGCAGACCTTTCGTGGTAAGAAACTAATTATCACTATTTTTAACAAAACATTACTAAAATTATATTCTACCAGCAACTAATTTTGCGCACACTGATACGAAGATCTTTAACACAGCACTCGATAGGTACAAAATAAAATGAAAATAATTCATCTCCACTTTGAGGATGATTTGACAAGAGTAGATTGATAACAATTTCCTGCCTTGATCGAAGCCGTTGAAAAATAAATAAAAAAAAAACGTTCTGAACGTCTAAAATTAGGTCACGGAGCATTGTAACAGTAAAAAGTGGCATTTAAGGGCAGAGCTTGAGGGTAAAGAGTAGCTCCACATGAGAAATCCAGAAATAGAGATTTCAAACGGCAGGTCTAGAATGCGGTTGCGGCCAATCCGGGCAGGAACAACCTGCCGTTTCGAGCACAGTCGCGGTTTTACAGTTTTACGGGGCCGTCCGTCTAACCAACTTGCAGCTCAACAGTGCCCAGCTACGGTTAATCGATAACCACGTGTGCAGATAGCCTCAGGTACAACGTGCATTCTTGCGAGACGGACAAAGCCTTGGGACATGTAATTTCAGAGGTGCCCCAAAAGTAAAGCACGGGTCATGTAACGCAAGACATCGGTTGGAGGAAATTGTAATTTTAATCATAGCTTTCGATATTTCGAAGGAGATAATATGCTTAGATAATTTATTATTTTAGGTTTCTAACATGGGCATAATTGGATAAAGGTTGTGGCGTCGGAACCGGTTGAATGCAGTTAAATTCTGTCAAGCTTTCTTTGGCATGCTCCGTTTTTAGTGCATCCTTAAAATGCAAGAGCGCATTTCAGTGGTCCGCTAGGAGGTATATAAGTTTTAAGGTGATGTGAAAGTGGCGTCCGAAGGGTCAATCGTTTATGCATTTTTTTTGCAGAATTGATGTACCAAATCGTTTGAAATCTTATTACATGAATATGAAAACCTTAAGGTAGATCCTGATGCTCATTAAATTTATTATTTTCCAATGTATATACAGACTTAAATTCTTTGTAAAAAATAAAATGTCATGAGTGTCAGAACCATCTTTAGGGCCTCCATATTCACGTGGCAAAATTTAAAACGATTCGGTACATCCAGGTCGGCGAAAAATTTCATAAACGATTGACGTCACAAATTGCGCTTTCATATCACGTTAAGAGGATAAAGTAATGCAAAAGGTAAGGAAAGATAGTGGATAGTGTTTACTTCTGGATTCGATTTGACTCAACGTCGGTGGATGGTCGATGGGAAATGAAAGGAATCGTTGTCCAGGTGCAACGTTGCACCTTCTGCTGCATATTCACGTTCCTCGACAGGTGGCACAAACGCCATCGAGTGCGGCAATAAAATGTGAATTATGTAAATCTAAGCTTCACGCAAATGTTATATCCACCGTTACGTCCGGAATTGGAGGTGATAACCTTTTTCCTCGTTTGAAACCTGCAGGGATCGATTTTTCAAGGTCAATCTGCATATCTGAATCCTGTAATGCAATATCCCTTCCGTGCTTACATCTGCAACGATTGAACCGTTTGTCGAATTGTTTTATTCAAAAGTAACAGTCGAATGATCAACATATATTTACATATACATCTTATTTTTCTTTTTGAAGCTTTTGAACGAACTCTCATAATTACTGGAAGTAAAGAAATTATTTGATAAGCTCGACTTCTGGCTATATATATTATCCATCAATTTTTCATCGGCAATAAACTGACAACTTTTAATTATCCTGATAAATACAATAAAGGCGTATCACGTAAAGCTGCAGGTTTTAAATCTAAATGTACGTGAACTATGTTCTGGGAGCACAAATTATGCTATCCAAGGGAAAAACTCTGAAAATATACGAAATATTCTATAAATATGAAATACTCTATAAATATACGAAATATGAGCGGAACTCAAATTTATAACAATTCAGGGATAAACAGGAGGTCCGAATGCACAATTTCGCGTCCGCCGGATTGAAGGGCATATTTTACAGTACATTTCGTACACGATGGGACGTCGGTGCATCTGTCATGCGCCGCGATAGTAGAACATGAATTATGCAAAGCCGAAATTCGCTCCGGCACTCTTCAAGGTAGATGTCTCCGCTTAGGCACCGGTGCAGCTGCAGTCGATAAGCCGGGGAATATTTCACAGGTGCAACGTTGCATTATCCGGCGTGCATTGAAGATGAAGCTTTAGGAAGCAGAGGTCGACAGTCGCTTTAATAAAGCTCGAATTATGTGGAACGAGACGGGGGAGGATATATGTCACCATGTTGGATTTCAGAAGGCCATTCATGCTTGTGCACCCTACCGTATGCAGCTCATGTACAATGCTACCTAGGTACCATACTTCACGACACTGTTAATGAGAATGAAAATCAAAGACAATTATCGGTCTCACAAGTACCCGATCTGGCAATAAAAAAGTTTTGAAAAATTCTACAAATCTTTTCTTTACCAGTGAGAGCTTTTTTAACTAATTTTTACATCAACGGTTTAAACGTGAATGGGGGTGTCAAATAATATTCGAATTTTTATGTTTCTATTTGACAATTGAGGTGTAAGACGATTTAAAGTTGATTAGAAAAATAATGAATATCGGTAATGTCGATATAGGATTGAAATACTCACGTCTGAATTTAATAATCGATGCATAAAGTGATTAATATGCAAAAGTTCAAGCACAAAATAATAAATGCCGTGTAACGATTTAACCCGAATCATTTAAATGATATGAATAAAATTGCAGAGTTTTGTTTTTTCTATCGCGTTCACTCGAGATTGATAAGACGCATCAATAGTGGGACTAATTGCAAGCTTCCTCCTTGTTGCTTGCGCACCCTCTCGATGAATATGCAACGTGTTGTTAGAGCCGTAATAAACGAGGAAGGCGATAAAGCATATAAATATGCAGTAAACATTAAGATGTTTACGACGTTTAACACGCTTCCTTCTCAAATAAAACCTTCTTACATCGCTTCCCACTTAGTTGCACGCTTTATCGCAATTTCGCGCATAAACGCTATCATCACCAGCACCAATCTTGCATTTTTTAAAGAACATTATTATTTACTAGAAACAATATTGATTAGTCGCGGATAAAATATTTAAGCTATCGGAAAAGAGAACAAAGTTCGAATGAACCATAATTTTCTGAGATAAAATCGGAGTGACCATAAAATGTAATTGCACCGAGCTTGCTTACAATCACGTTTGCCCGTGATATACTTTACATATTCATATCACATATACTTATCAGCTTGTCGTGAACGAAGTATACACGTAAAAACCTCGTCGTTGTCGGGAATATTAATATTAATATTTCGTCCGTACGTAACACGTGGGTTAAAGTCGAGCTTCAACGTTTGACCTTATATAACGTTCGTATTTTTACTTCATGCTAATAAGCTGTAAGAGCAATTGAGTTATCTTAATGAACTCCGTACGACGTAATAACTGAGGAATCGTAACATTACCTAACCCAAACATTTCACACCAAAGGTAAGAAACAAAAATACATACATTTCTGAAAAACATCCATATAGTAAATACAATCTTCAAAGATTAGATTAATATATTTAACCCTTTGCACTCCGCGCCATCCCATCTAGACTTAAAATGTCCTCTCAGAGGAGACAACGGAGTGCAAAGGGTTAAATGTCTTAACAAACTCCATGAAAGTAATAAGTGAGAAGGGCTTTAATATTATACAACTCAAGAGCTAACCTCAAAGGATTCATAATTTCCTTTCACAGGGATGAAAAGGGTCAACCCTGAGAGAGCAGATTACGGGGATTAGCCTTTTATAAAACTGAAAATCTCAGGCTGAAAAAGGCCGAAACCGTAATTTCCCTCTGCATATAACTTATAAAAGGTCTGATAAAAGGAATGCCGATGACGCGTACACGCGTGATTAAATCCCGGTTTTCGGTCAAAAAAATCAAGAAATTTAAGCTCCGCGGATAACGGAGTGACTACTCTTTTATAAGGGTAAATCACATTTTTTTCCCTCTCTCTACGCATTTTATGGGCATTTTGTTATTCCATTCATGAAATGGATTACGAGGATTACGCGAGGTACGAGAACCGAGGAGAAGAGCGTCTGCGAAAGCAATGGTCGAAAGCTCAAAGGGAATTTCCGCAGGAACTCCGGAACGCCAAACCGCGGAGAATCCGCGCGTTAGCTGCCGTTGCGGCGAAATAACACGATAAACCGGAACGGGAATCGCTCCATTTGCGGGAACATTTTCGAGGGGCATAGGTGGTTTAACCGCGAGCACATTGGCCCGTTCCCTGGAATGCTTTCCTCGACGCCAGAGTCGATTTTGATATACGGCTGGTAATCGCTGCCCTGCCAATTCCAGGCGAAATTCAGATTCGTTCCGGGCAATCAGATTAACGCAACGTCCTCTGCAAAATTACGTTCGGGGGTCTGAAATTAGCGAAGCTGCGTAGGTACGTTGTTTCATGACTACCCTGTACGTATAGATGACGTCGTCAGGATCGATACCTTACACTGATAAAAATCGATGGAAATTTACTAACATTTCTACGCACTTCATAACTTAAGTCTCACATAGATAAACGTAAGATGGAAGAACGACAAATTAGAAAATGTATAAATACACCTAACATTGTATATTTACCGTATTGCTGCATTTTTACTTGAATTTAACGTAATATTACATTATAACTTTCTATAATTTAATTCAAGATGCTGAATGTGATATTACGGAGACAATGTAATTTTACTGTAATTTATTGTGACATCGAAATAACCAATAATAGAGTATGTAAATTTACATGCGCATTTTTATCAGTGTGTGTATTGTGTAACAATATTCGCGTACCAACGAAAAACATCTCGAAGCCAACGCAACAATTTTGCGTTCTTCTTCTGCCATTAAATCCGCATTCTTTAAAGCGAAGGTGAGATAATTACCGAAGAATAAATTCAGCAAAATCTTGAACCTGGGGGATTATTTAATGGAATTATTTTCCAGCTTCATGTTTCCTTTAAATGCATGTTTATTTAATCTTTTTAATTCTTTGTTTGACGTGTCTCTTGACTGATAAAATGTATCACTTCAGATCGTCCTCGAAGTTCTGCAAATTCAACGCGTTTCGAGGTTAACCCCTGTACTTCTTATATCATCGAGAGAAGCGAGCCGTCAAACTTATTCCAAATCGATATCCAGCAAGTAATAACAAATCGAGGAAAGGATAAATCGGGCAAAACCGCGAACAGGAAGGATTATCCGTTAGGATGTTTTCCTCGACGCGAATCAATTTTGATTTACTGCTGGTAATGGTTTTCCTGCCATTCCCAGACCGAGTTTAGAATCACTTCAGCTGATCATCCAACCCATTTGCTTGACTCGTAATCTACCATTACTTTTCGCGATATCAATAAGACGGAGCACTTTAATATCGAAAGCAACAAAACGACTCTTGGCGTTTGATCGTGCGAGATCAGGTACTTGACCATTTCCTATGCGCTCATATAAATCGTTCATGGACCTGAACATCATGTCCAAATCTGTTCGTACCCATTCCTGAACCTACACATCATTTCCAAGGTTAAATACGAATCGTTAATGGATCTTAAAATTATTTCCAAGCTTTCTACATAGTAACCACCAGACATTGCACCATTTAATAGGCGAAAAGTCGCCGTATTGTTAATACTTTTCGGAGTTTCGTCTGATAAGGTAGGTAACAAAACTTACTCGTTGAAAACTAATGTACTCGAGAGTCGATGTTATTTAATAAATCCAATAAACTTTGTTAAACCACCTCCCCTTCCCTTGCAATTCCCGTATTCTTGCACATATAAACCGTTAAGGTGATATGAAAGTGTGATATATACATATCAAAAAGTCAAAATATTTATAAAACTTTTCTCCAAACTGGGTGTACCAAATTATCTAAAACTTTAACACGTGGTTATGGAGGCTCTTAGGAAGAACGCACTGTCCATGAAATTTAATTTTTCGAAAAAAAAAATATCTTTTTTTGTTTCTTATCCGAGATAAGTACATTTTTTCGAAAAAAGAAATTTCATGAGCAGCACGTTATTCCTTAGGGCCTCCGAAATCACGAGTTAAAGTTTCAGATAATTCGGTGCACCCAGTTTGGAAAAAAGTTTTATAAATATTTTGACTTTTTGTTATGTATGAGGTCTACCGGAAAATTCTGTCCGATAATACCGTCTCATGCTTCAACACAAACGGACAGAACTTTCCGGTAGACCTAATATATATCACACTTTCATATCACCTTATCTACCAAAAACACCATGAAGTTTCTTAAAAATCGTTCATACAGCTAAACATTATCTCCAAGCTTTCTTATAAACCATTTACAGACGTAAACATCATTTCCAAGATTTCTTAAAAACCCGTTCACGAATCTAAACATCATCTCCCAGGTTTCCTCGTAACTATTTCGCAGACCAACTGCTCGAAAGTAGGAAAGAAAAACGAAAGAACTAGAACGGCATTGCGGTATCCTTTGGATCCGGAACGGAGTTTGCAGCAGTGCCGCAACCGCGCCATTAACCACCGTTAAATGCCAACTTTTAATACCGCGTCAAGGAATTGGCGCAGTATTAAACCCGACTCCTCGCACGACACCCGCAAAGTCCGCCACGTCTTTGGACGAGGAATTACAATTTGCGCAACGAAAGAATAACGGCGCCGGCAAACACGAGGGGGGGGGGGGGGCGGTGCTCGTAATTCAGGACGACTCCCCGGAGATCGGTTTCCTTCCTCCCGAATCCTCTGTCTGTACTCCTGGCCCGCCATTTTTATTACCGGAAGCGTCTCCATCACGTGACGCTCTTTACGATATAGCGACATCATCGCGTTTCATCTCCGACGCCGTTAAGCGAGCCTTCTTTATGCGTTTTTCTGCCAAGGTCTTCGGTGGGCGCTAATGTCGTCAGCTTCCTGTCATTTGCTGGTGAGCCGATTTTGGAAGGATCGTTCGGATGTATAGTGACGCCAAAAGCGACTGACAAAGCCATCCCCACTCTGGGAAGGACTACCCCCACCAGGCGCCGGGAGGGGTCCGGCGGAGAGGATATTCACGTGCGCGCGCAGATTCAGCTTGCTCTTATTAGTCGGCGTGTTCCTATACTCATAATAAACCGGTCACGTGACGCGGGAGAGCGTGGAGGGGATGCTCATCAGGCGAAGCCTTACTTGTCGATCAAGAACTGATTGATGGCCAATGCCAATCGAACCGAAAGGGTTAAGAAAAGACGCTTTATGTATCTTTGCCTTAACGTCACCGGCAGAATTTGATATCGTTGAATCGTCCCTTCCACGTGAGAAATTCTCAGATGGATCGTTGGACGGAAATAGCAAAGATACGCAAAAATGTTACAACGCAATCTCCTGTACGGAAAAAATTACGGAATGTTGCAGGTGATGTCGACATTGATGAATCAAAATTAAAGTTGTACGTACCGATACTCTTCAGAACTTAAGGGATCATTATGATATTAATTTTGAAAGACAGTGACAAACGTGAAGTTCGAATAACGATATAGAATTACAACGTATGTTTTAAAATGTCTACACGAGGTAAAAGAACCGACGCAATCAGAAATGACTTCGAAAGAAAGGTGCAATCTAATTTTGTTGTTCCATTGTTGTGCCGTTTTCGGTGTGCGTGTCGGCTGAGCATCAGGTGCACGGCCTAAAACTCAAGGCTACTGATCAAGTATCAATCGTGTAATGGAATTTGTCGTGTTACGATTTCTCTTGGCTGATTTTTGATAGGACTCGCCCAGTGGGGAAAGTTCTACCCCGAAGGGCAGATGACGCCCTCTCCCTTAAGGAACTTTAGGCCATGGATACAAGAAATCTCACATCCTACTCTACCCCCAAACTCCCCTCGGTGTTAAAACGTCATTCCGAGTAGTCGTCCTTTTACAACATTTTTTTTCAACAACGCTCCGAGGAGACGGGCGCGTCCGCGAATTGCGCCGAGGTGTGGCTCGTGACGTTTCGTTCCCAAAGGGGACGTTCCTAGGAACGAAGGTCCTTCCATCGACCATACTTCCATTTTTCTAAGTTTTTCAGGCGTTTTCCAGCTACACCTCAAGCTCGTATATTTCCTTGTATCGTGCCCACACTTTTCGTTAAATTAAATATGCTCCCCGCGAATTCCGTTTACATAACAGTTGCATTAAATTTCTGCAGCAATGCTTCCGGTTAAAATTGACTGCTGAGAAAATAAAAAAGCGGCTGAAATTGTAAGATTATTCAAAAGAAACGTTTTCAAATGCTTGGCGAAAATGTTTCATTCGATTAATATTATAATTTTATGTGCATTATCATTAATACTCTAACTTATGTCACCAGTTTTTGAAAACTTCCTGGTCGTTATTATTCCTGTCACGTGCATTTATATAAGCTTTGTCAAATCGAATATGGAGATTGCTTTTTTTTAACGCTTTATAGAAAGTTACCATTCTCGGGAGCTACTTTCCAATCGACGCTCTGATATTCAACCCTGTCCTAATTGCAGTGATCGATTCATCGACGAGCCTTCTCTTGTGAATAGAAGAGTCCAATTACGAGCTATAAGTGCAAATCATTTAACTCTTGGGATTCACTTTTGCCGAGACAATCGTTACGTCCGATTAATTCTTAGGCTGGCTAAAAGCATTTCCAGTTTTCGCATAGAACAAATTATTCCGCGGAAATTCAAATCCGATTGTACAATTCGCGGACAAATATGTGGGATTTTGTTTTAGCGCTTCGACACCAAATATCTCCGTAAAAAATAAAATATCTCAACGCGTTCCAAGTACCTCGATAATAAAACGCTATCGGGGTGATGCACGCAAGCCAGTCGTTTTTATGTCCCCTTTATACAGTGCTAAAGATTTTTACGCCTATGGATAATATTCACGAGGGGGGTGGTTCTTTCGTTTCTACCAAACTGAATCGTCATCGTAAATGAAAGATCGGCCCTAAAAAAATGCTTATCTCGCAAGGAAACACAAAGTGGTGTTCTGACTTCAATATAAAGTGGGAAAAATCCTGAAATCGCAGAGTCCTTAACGAAATCCTCAGTAATGCCTAAACTCGTGCAATTATATGAATCAAATTGTACAACAAGATACGAACACCATGAAAATATGCAAATAATATTTAAAACAATTATTCCAGAAAATAAATTAGACAGACTTGAACCAGCGTTTCCTTTGAAATAAAAATTTTCATGTGAAGGCCTTTAATAATTATAAATATTTGTAAGAAATCCTAAACGTGACTCTTACAGTTAAAAATAATTTCACCTCGGTGTTTTTTATACACTCACATATGCGATCAAGAAATACTATTAATCCTTCTTAATGGATAAGTTCAGTTTCGCATGTAAATGCAATTCACGATCCATTCGGGTTATATGTTGCATCGAATTTACAAATTTTACATCAGAGAAGCAACGAAATTCCGCAGTAGGTATACGCAACGCGCGACTGTGTACTTTCGCGTGTGTCTATATACGAAACATCGACATGGACTTCTAACTTGTCATTTACATTTCATGGACGCGTCTCTAAAAGTGACATCTATATTCCAGACGTCAATGGATGTAACGCGATTCGTTGCAGGTGCAAAATTCACCTGACATATGCTGAAAATTCTATCAAGAGACTCTCGAGATTTGAGAACTTATTCATTGATTGTTACAGTAAATAAGTAGAAATAATTTCTTGCACCGATGACGGAATATTTTTGCAAAATAATATTAAAAATACACAATTTTTTATCTTCAAAGTTCACCATTCGAAGTTTTGCTAGCTTCGAACTTTGCGATTTTGCCTAAGATCGTGATACATTTACGTGTTGAAATGACCTGTAACGAATGACGTACATATATCAAATGACGTCCGAATGACGTATCGAATTTTGCATCCATTTTCATACCGAATAACGTGACGTGCGCGGCACAGGCGCCGAACAGAAAATGTAGAATTTGATACTAATATTTTCTTTACAAATTCGTTATACGAATAACGAATTATGTATATTGGAGCTATATAAGTATATAAAGCTAGATAAACAACATAATACTTATTATTCGATTTTTCATCTCACTTGTAACAGCGATCGCGCAATGAAAAACTGATTGTTTTTTTATCACGAAAGAAAAGACTGCAAACGAGTCGGAATTAGTTCATGTATTTCTTTTACCCGCTATGCTGTACCATAACCAGACTCAATTTTAGGAGGATCTTGGAGATTTGTCGAGTTACTCAGCCCTTGAATAAAAAAAAATTTAACGCATAACTGACAATGAGACGGACGGATGGCATACTTGGCGAGATTGCAAGCGGTAAATATCCCGAGCAGTAGGTATACTGGGCCGGTTCTAGATAGATTAGTATGCGTACACACGTACACGGACGCACACACATGCACAGCGCCGGCCTATGCGTGTGAAATTTATTTCTACCCATAAAGTACATAATACAACAAATGCTTGTAATATGTGCCTAGATGTATTAAAATAAAATCGTACATTAAATGCTTCTTTGCTGCATGTTTGTTATATCTCTTCAAAAAACACCTACGGTGTAAAAAAAACTTTGCCAAATACATTTTTATTTCCGACTTAAATTACAAAAATAGCTCAACAATGAAAATCAATTATCTTTGCCAAATACAATAGTACTTTCATACTATTAAAACTCTAATCAGTTATTTTTCCCAAATGTCATAATATATTTTCCCCCACATAATACAAGTACATCCATTCCAAAAANAAGTTTTAATGTCAAAACTGGTATCGAAAGAAAACTGAAACTGGTGTCGAAAGAAACTACAAATTATTATAATACGGATAGAATAAAAGTGTCGAGTTACTAATACACCAAATGGAACGTGTTAATGTTAAAACTGGTATCAGAAGAAATTGAATTATTATATATAATGTAAAGGTAAAAGAGGAGTCGAGATATAATCTGATATCATTTGGTACCAGTTTGGTATCAGTTTGGAAGGATCGATACCAGAAATCACTAATGGAAATGTGTCGATCGATGTGAAACTTAGAAAGAAGATGATACAAGTATTAATAGAAAGCTATGAATACACCGCATATTATCTAATTTAATATCGGTATAAGCAAGGTATCAATGTGGAAGGATCGATACCAGAACGAAATATTTTTAACCTAAAAATGTCATCAATTTCTAACCTGAAAAAATATAATGTTATCGATCTCAATAATTCGAAAAGCATCCATTTGTCATTATATAGAAGAAACGACGCGTCAACACGTCGAGGATGAAAACCAATCAGAACTGCAACGAATGTGACCACGAGGTTAAGCGCAATTCTGATTGGGTTTTCATCCTCGATGCGTTGACGCGTCGTACTCGGTGTGATCGTCGATCGTTGCAGGGCTGAGCGCCGCAGTTCATTGTCATTCCGCGAGGAGCGCCATCGAATGTCGTACAAAAAGTCGTATGAGGATTGACCTATCATGTGAATGCGAAAATGGTAGTTCGTGACTGGAGGGACGACGATGACAATATGTGAACAACGATTCTGAGAGTGCCGAAAACATTATCATGCCATATCTTTACGTACACACAGTACACGTAGGCACAGCGCGGCCATCCGAGAGCAGCTGATCGTCGCCTCTACACATGGTCCCGAAGAAGGGGGACGAATGGCGGTCTTGCGGTGACTATCGCGGTCTCAACGCGAGGACCATCCCGGACAGGTACCCGGTACGCCATATTTACGGATTTTGCTCAAACGCTCTGAGGCAAGAAGATCTTTTCAAGAATCGACTTGGTCCGAGAGTACAACCAGATTCCAGGCGCCGAAGATGACATCCCGAAGACAGCCATCAGCAAGCCGTTCGGACTCTTCGAATTTCCGTACATGTCCTTCAAATTGCGTAACGCCGCCCAGACCTTCCAGCAGGCTATCGACGAGGTCTTGCGAGGACTGGACTACGCATACCTGGATGACATCCTAGTGGCATCCCAGACGGAAGAAGAGCACCGTGAACACCTGCGGATTCTATTCGAGAGGCTGCAGGACTACGGCGTAGTCATCAACCCGGCAAAATCGGAATTCAGGGTCTCGGAGGTGGACTTCCTAGGCTACCGAGTCTCTTGCAAGGGCACGCAACCGCTTCCCGAGAAGGTCCAAGCGATCGCGGAGCACCCCACCCCGACGACAGCGAAACAACTGCGGCAGTTTTTGGGTATGCTGAATTTTACAGGAGATTCATACCCGATGCTGCGCAGATGCAGGCGCCGTTGAACGAGCTGCTGCGAGGGGGATATCTGCTGCAAGGCCCCCCTCAACTGGACTAAGGACACCCAGGCATCATTCGAGGCGTGCAAGGAGCAGCTTGCACAAGCGGCGCTGCTAGCCCACCCGCAGCCGAATGCGATGCTGGCCATCGTGAGCAACGCCTCGGACACCGCCATCGAAGTCGTGCTGCAGCAGCTGATCAAGGACGCCTGGGAGCCCTTGGCATTCTTTTCAAAAAAAACTGAGCCCGGCAGAAATAAAGTGTAGCGCGTTCGACCGTGAGCTTCTCGCCATCTACCTCGCCATCAAGCACTTCCAGCACATGGTAGAGGCGAGGACCTTCACGATTTTCACGGACCACAAACCGCTTACCTTTGCTTTCGACCAAAAACGAGAGAAATGCTCGCCACGACAATTCCAACACCTAGATTTTATAGGGCAGATCAGCACTGATATCCGGCACATCTCCGGGAAGGACAACGTGGTCGCTAACGCCCTGTCCCGGATCGAGGAGGTCGACTCGACGCTGGACTTCGACGCCCTGGCAGCTTCACAAAAAGATAACAACGAGGTAAAAACGTACCTGCGTTCGGGTTCGGCCTTGCATCTCGAGCAAGTTCCGATCCCTGGAACGAACGTGGCTATTTTCTGAGATTCTTCAACGTCACCGGCGCGCCCCTTCCTCACGCCGGAATTCCGCAGGGCAGCCTTCGACCGAATCCACGGTTTGGCACATCCTGGCAGTAAGGCGACGGTCAAGAACGTGATGCAACGTTACGTATGGCCGTCGGTCAAAGCAGACTGCCGAAATTGGGCCTGCAGCTGCCTTCATTGCCAAAGCTGCAAGGGCACGAGGCATACATCGGCACCGGTGGCATCCTTCACACCACCCTCGTCGAGGTTCGAGCACGTCCACATCGACATCATCGTCATGCCAGTATCGGAAGGCTGCAGGTACTGCCTTACCTGCGTCAAGCGATTCACGCGCTGGCCCGAGGTGTTCCCGATGCAGGACCAGGAGGCTGCGACGGTCGGTCGAACCTTCTACGAGGGATGGATCTGTCGCTTCGGATCACCGATCCGCATCACCACGAACCTGGGTCGCCAATTCGAGTCGCACTTATTTAAACAATTAAACTGTTTAATAGGTTCGACTCACTTCAGGACGACAGCGTACCATCCTGATGCGAACGGAATGGTCGAGCGCCTCCATCTCCAACTCAAAGGAGCCCTGAGATGCCACCAAGGTCTCAGGTGGATCGAGACGCTGCCGACCGTCCTGATGGGCATCTGAGCCGCCTGGAGAGAGGACCTGAAGGCGACGTCAGCCGAGCTCGTATACGGTGAGCCCCTTCGACTACCTGGCGAGTTCCTCGCCCCAAAACGGACAACAGCAGAGAACGCTACTGGCTACGTCAAGGACCTCCGCGAGGTCTTCCACCGGGTCCGGCCCACGGAGGGAACGCGGCATGGCACGGCAAAATCTTTCATCTTCGAAGATTTGCCCACCGCCTACCACGTTTTCCTCCGTCACCACGGATCGAAAACGATCCTGCAGCAGCCCTACGACGGTCCATACCGGGTCATCCACCGCGGAACCAACACGTCAAGGGACAGCATGTTACAGTCTCGATCGATCGCCTTAAGCCTGCGTACATTCTGACCAAGGATCCAAGGCCAGACGCAGGAGACGAGATCATCGTTAACCACGAAAAGCAGGCGGCCGAGGACGAGCAACCGCCCGTCCAACCAAACTACGCACCACCAGGCCCCTGGACCACAAGGACGGGAAGACGCGTCCGTTTTCCCGAGCGCCTTCAAGCGGGATTCTCATGAAATAGTGACTTCATCGCTGGCAGAGGGGTGCTGTAGGGCCTCACGCCCTACCTCACCTCTGTCACACGATGATTCGTGGATTTCAATCGTTTGTAAATTTGTACAGTTAATTATCGTTAGTTTTGTATATATCTTTGTATTTGAATTTAGGTTAATCGCGAAACATTTCCGAGCCGCCTTTAATGTAGGGTTTTGTATACCTCATTATACACTCATTGTAAATAGCGTTAGGAGCCGTCGGCAGATGTACTTTTCCTTTGGCCCGCATGCATCCTACCTTTCCAATCCCTTTTCTAACAATTTTTCCTTAATTTCGGGTTTTTCCCCGTCGGTCACCTCCGGACGCACCCGGTGCACCGTCATAAACGACGGGGACGGGACGCAGCCGAGATGACCGGCAAAAGTGACAATGCATGCTCATAAAATGCTTTTCCTTCGGGTCCCGGTTAACATTTTCCTCCTCCTTTCCCGTAGGTCACGTACGCACCTCATTCGGAACTTTGCCTGCATGAGTCCTTTCCCGAGGAATTCATTCCGTGCTCATCGCTCGCCCGATCCTCATCGCCGACAGCTCCGAGTCTCGAAAAATACAGTCTCATTTTTCGTATACAAGTCCTACGTTATCCTTCCACTCGCGGATGTTATTATTTGGATGCCAACGTTCGATCTCCGGAACTCGATTCCCAAAAAATAAACCATTAAATGTGTAAAATTGCCTACCCTTTATTTTCGTACTTTTTTACAAATCCGACTTACAAATCCAACTATTATGCGAATCGTCAAATCCTAACCATTTCACGAATACCCTACTTCCAAGCTTCCTGAGCACCTGTTCTATAAGATAAACGTCAGGATATTTAACGCTGTTGAGTTCCTGTTCATAAAAACCGCCTTCGATGGGGTGATCCTGATAGTCTTTGAGTTTATACGTCACCAGATCGGTATTTTTAACTTCACTTATAGTAAAAATTTCCGTCGTCCAATTAGGTGTATAGCCTTTCTTGAAAACGTGTTTAAATTTATTTACTCGCTACTTATCTCCTACTTTAAACTTTGCTCGTTTAAGCGTAGATTTAGTCTTAAAATTGTTGCACACCCATTGCCGTAATATCTTCTCATTCTTAGCGATAATATCTGCGGTCCTCATACCAATGGTTCGGTGTCTACTGTTATTGTAAGAGGATACTAAGGCCAATAAAAGATCCAATCACCAATGATTGCTTAGTAGGCTGAACTGCATCCACATTTTACTTTTCAGAGTCCGGTTAAATCGCTCGCAGATCGATGCCTTCAAGCTGCTAAATGTCGAGTACAGTGTAATACCACGTTTTGTCATCAGATCCTGAAATTCGAAATTGTAAAATTGTCGACCTCTGACAACGTGTAATTTCTTAGGGGTCGACCCTGCACCAGTATAGATTTCATAGCCGCCGTCACATCTTTAGCGTTCTTACTCCTCGTCGCTACGGCCCAAGCAAATTTTGAAAATATGTCGATAATGGTGAGCAGATACTTGTAGCCACGGTTCTCTCTCGCATAGGCTGACATGTCAACGAGATCGGCTTGCCAGGTCTCGTTTAAACCACGGATATCAACGCGTCTGCGTCGATAATTTCTTCTAGCAGGTTTATGCAGTTCCTTTACCACGACTAACTTTTTTCCATCCATTTTCCAATACATTCCAGTTGTGAAATGATCTCCGAGTTACGGATTGCCAGGTCTTGTAACGATCCGATGTCAACTCGCAATCCCGTCAACGCTTCTCTCGCGGTAGAATCGAGACCTGGAATCATTACGTTGTTGCTATCGTTATCGCTTCGTATATCTGTCATCGTATGAAGTACCGTAGCGATTTCCTGTTTCACAACAGTTTTCATGATATTTAATGTTACGGCATCGTTTTCATCCTTGGGAGTGGCGACGTTGCACAGCCTCTTGTTATCAATATCGTACTGTCCATCAGCGGTAATCTTGAATCCGACTCCAGGGATACCACGGTTACTCGTAATCGTGGTTCTGCTGCTCAGCTGACGTCCAAACACGTCGACGCTCATTTCTGGAGTGACGATCGCGATCGTTTCAATGAATTAATAAACGATACCCGCCTCACGCAATTCCTCGCGAATCGACACGATTTCGTTCGAGTGAGTGGTGTTACCAGCCTCCTCAGACGCGAGAAGAAGACGAAGACAATCCACCAATTCGTTGGGATCGTCCCAGTATACGTAATCTGTTCGCCCGTCCTTTGCAGCGATCATATACCAAGGTGGTACGACGCCTTCACCCGTTATCGAGGATTTATCAATGAGTTTTGCGATAATGTTTCGAAATTTGGAAATTTTGCTATCGCGAACGGCACCATGCGGAGTATAGTATTTTCTGTACGCATTCGTTGCTACGATAATTTTTCGATAATTAATTAAGTCATTCTGGATGATTTCAGTCTCATCGGGTAGTTTCTTAAATAAAAGTTCCATCAATCCGACTGTTCTTAAATAACTCGTATCACCTACATGAATTGGATCACCCTCGAAGCTTATAGACGTATCTCCAATCATTAGCCTATTGTTAGAGAGTTTGCGTACACCATAGACTGTACCGAATCGTCATTCCCATCCCCTCCTTCGGCATCCTCTTCTTCGGTGAAATCATCTTCCGTCGACTCGAAGGATTCATCCATCGCATCATCGCCATCGTCATCTTTTGGTGATTCGAAGGATTCATTGACCGTATCGCCTCGTTTTACCTCTCGTTTTATCTCATCCTTGATAAGATTACGCTACGTTTCATTTACTAATTTCTTAAGTGGTGACACTACCGGTTGAAAGACATCACTCATCGCTCGTTCGATGTTCTCTTTACACGATTTTATCATTCGATGCTTCCTGCAAATCGCGATTTGACGCAGGATATTTTTTTGCTCCCGAAATTTCCCACGTTGCATGTTGTTATCGCTAAATCCGAGATGCTACTGTGTTCATTCTTTCGATGATCGTCCATTTATCCGCACGAAACAGTTGAATCCTTTTCGGTATGTACCTCCGTCGAGCTCGCTGTCCTTATCGATAACGAGAAACCCGTCTTATCTTCGTTCCAGCATACCGAGCACAGGTCTTTAAATTGTGCGTAGGTCATGTCCGTGTTTACATGATCATCGTACACGTGCTTGAGATTCATTTCGTCCTGCTTAATGAGTGCCAACAGATTAGAGTTATCGCGTACGAGGTGTTTATGAATCCGAGCGTACGTCTGATAAAGATAGAAAGAGTCGACGTCCTTGTGCCGACCCATGCTGAAGAAGGACCTAATGTTATCTTGCTTCTCGCAAGCTATATCGTCGTAAATAATTATCGAGTTTCGACGAGCCTTGTTCGGTGGCAGCACTTGTTCATGTTCCGTAAAGGGAAAGTATCCGACGCCATCCACGGAATCGAGTAAATCTTCGAGAAACTTGTACTTCGGTTGATCCAACGATTTTGAATATACGTAAACGTTCTCGAATCTCAATCCATTAGGGTGAGTTATGAGAGAGAGTAACGCGTTCGTTTTGCCACAATTGGATGGTCCGCAAAACACCGCGCGTATGCTGTTCGGTAATAATTCACCGTGTCTCTTTCTTCCTTTCTCCACTCGCGCCAATTAGTCGAAATTCATCATAGGCAACTTTGAAGACTGTGTCTCGAACCTCATCTCGCTTGCGACTAATAAAAAGCTATAAATACCGAATTTATAAAGATCGCCGTTCAGTTGAAAACGTTTCGCGACAGAGGGTGGATATGATTGTGCATGGTAAATCCAAACGCATTTGTAAGAGGAAGCATCGCGACAGTGGAGGCTTAGTTAACAAGATCATTAACGGACTTCCCGTTGACTTGCATATACCCGGCTATCAGTACTACGGACCCGGAAAAAAACTAGCCAAAAGATTGGCACGAGGTGATCCGGGCGTCAACCCCCTCGATGCTGCTTGCAAAGAGCACGATATCGCCTAATCGGAAAATCGAGAAAATCTCGAGCAGAGAGGGGTAGCGGACGTTACCCGACAAAGCTTGGAATCGCGTTTTAGCCAAAGACGCGAGTATGGCCGAAAAAGTGGCCGCTTGGACCGTCACGAACTTAATGAAAGCTAAATTGAAATTTGAATGGGAAACAAGAGGAAGAAGTCTAAAGCGATCACGCTGCGAAATGTTATCGACGCGGCGAAACGATCGATGATTCCGAGTAACGATGCTCGGATCGCTATCAAATCTGCCCTCAAGGGGGCGCAGATGGTCGTTAAACAAGCGGGTGGAAAACACAATGCTCGTAAACCGCGCGTTCTACCAGTACCATCAAAAATTGGAGGCTTCCTACCGTTTTTCATCCCCGTGTTTGCAGGTCTCGATACCGCTGGAGCGTTGGCTGGTGGAGCGGCAGGCATTGCTAAAGCTGTAAACGATGCGAACGCATCCAAGGAACAATTGAAGGAAAGCGAGAGGCATAACAAAGCGATGGAAGCCATTACACTAGGCAAGGGGTTGTACTTGAAACCCTATAGAAAAGGACTGGATATTCACGTGAAACCAAACAACTTGAAACAAAACTACCACACCGGGCGTTAATCGATGCCGACCTGCTCAAGTACGCGAAAATCGTCAAGATACTGCATTTTCGCGGAGTCTTTATGCGGAACGCTATGCCGAAGACTGGACCATACAGATACGATTCGGCGATAGTCAATCTCGACTACGAAGATGGCCCCGGAACTCATTGGGTCGCATACAAGAAGACGAACGATCGAGTCATTTATTTCGTTAGTTTCGGTAATCTTCGACCGCCATTGGATTTCATGAGATATCTCGGTGTTGGTAGTGTAGAGTACAATTATGAACGATATCAGAAGTATGATACTTTCGAATGCGGACACTTTTGTCTAAAGTTTCTTTGCGGGCAACTAAATCGTAGGAATAAGTACAGTTTATATAAACGTAGTACGTAGTTTCATAACGTCAGTCCATCGTTCGCAATCACGGAAGATTCATTTACGCTGACTTTATTGGGCACCTCCTCCGTACTCGAAACTCAATATTTTCCTCCCATCGAATTTTCTCCATATAAAAATTATACTCTCGGACTCATTGAGCTATAACTTTTGTTAACATTAACTACCGTGGAGGAAGAAACGTTGAACATTCCGATGCCCGTCATCTTCGACGAGTCCATAGCGCACTGCGAGACGCATGCGCACCAGCCTTACGCCTCGTCAACGTTCAACAACAGCGACGAGATTCTAATCTCCGTTCAACACCAAGACCTGTGCTTACTGCCGAGCAGAAATTCGGTACATGTATACGGGAAGTTGGTTAAAAAAGATGGGTCTACGGTGACTGCTAGTACGGCTCTGGTCAATAACGCCATCTGTCATCTCTTCGAGGAAATTCGCTGTGAAATAAACGCCATCGAGATCGATCGA
Source organism: Orussus abietinus (assembly GCF_000612105.2). Taxonomy (NCBI): domain Eukaryota; kingdom Metazoa; phylum Arthropoda; class Insecta; order Hymenoptera; family Orussidae; genus Orussus; species Orussus abietinus. Next base: position 55,839 of record NW_019394524.1, read on the forward strand.
AACAAGAACGTTGGTCTCACGAGTCTCATGAAGAGCTACCTTTCCCTAACACCCGGTCAACGCGCATTGATAGAAAACGCCAGTTTGCTCACCGAGCAAACGAAATTGACTGATGCAGCCGGTTACTTCGATGTATCCATACCGCTGAGCATGATACTAGGATTCGCGGAGGATTATCGCAAGCTCGTCGTCAACGCTAAACACGAATTGATTCTGACGAGGGCGAAGAGCGACGCCAATGCGATCGTGCAAACTGCTTCGGAGGAATACAAAGTCGTAATTTAGAAGTTGGAGTGGTTGATACCGTACGTCAAGATCTCGGATCGACGAAAGATAGAATTGTTGAAGTTCATCGAGAAAGATGCACCCATCTCCAAGAGCTTTCGTACAACTCCCATCCAAACACGTGTGGACCGTCAAGACGTCGACACAGTTGGAAAAGCCTCGAAACGTCGTCCTGGGTTTCCAGACGAACAGCAAGAATAAGAACGATAAGAACGCGAGTCACTTCGATTACTGTAACGTCAGGGACGTTAAACTCTTTTTGAATTCGCAATGTTACCCTTATGGACGTTTGAACCTTGACATTGCCCGCAATCAGTTTGCTCTGCTGTACGAGATGTACGCTAACTTTCAAGCGTCGTATTTCGGTAAAAACCCTGAGCCGCTGTTAACCCTTTCGGTACGGGTGCCGGATATATTCGGTATCCATGTGACAGCCTGTATGCATGCGCTATATGTACATTTTCGGAGCGGCGCCTCGTACAGCGGGAGTGTCTCGGCGGACAGAGCGCTCATACCGAAAGGGTTAAAGAGAAATTAATTTTTGGAGCATGCACCTCTGATCGTCATCGATTGCTCGAAACAAAACGAATCCCTCAAGTTGGGACCGGTCGACATTTGCCTTGAATTTGAGGCTGAAAAGAATTTTCTTGTCGAAACATCGGCATTTTGCTTCATCCTGCACGATCGTATCGTTGAGTACAATCCGATTAGTGGTGGGATGGAGAAGTTGGTATAAAAAGCGTCGATCGCTTCCTCCTGCGCAGTTTGCAAAAAGAAATGGAGGTCATCGAAGCTCTACAAGGATATAAGAAACCGTTGAATAAGTTTGTTTTAAAGGAGTTTTCTCTAATTGGAACCGATAACTATTTCACCGAGCTCGTAACGTTCCTGTTTCAACCACTATGGGAGCATCTTCCAGCAAAATATAAGTGCATGAACTTGTGACTGGAACGAAATTTTCACGGGATATCTTGGACCTCGGGCTATATACCGTATAAGAGAGCTAACAATAATCTTCGAGGCATTCTGCGAGATGCTACCAAAATCTACGTTAAAGGATTGGAGAAGAAGAAGTAGTTAGAAAATCTTACGGGACAATCCGATCGCATGGTTGACTTAGGAGATCTGGATTGTCCATCGTTGCAGAAGTTGCGAAATAAGACGAACACCCGATGTTTGCATCATAACGCTCCGCACTTTAATTGTTCGACCGAGAATGTTAAATTGTTAAGGGTCTGGTTGTCGGAAATGAAAAAACAATGATATAGTCCGTTATGCGTATTTTTTTGACACACTCCAAACATTATTTGGCACACTCCAAACAGTGAAATTCGATATGGTTATAGTGCCCACCGAGGTACCGCATGATAAGTCCATTCCCTTCGGCGGCACGCGTCATGTTTTGAAACGTATCGTCGTCATCCTTCAACGCCTTCGCCATCCTTGCCGGTAGAAATACCGCGAAGCTCTTCTCAATGCTCGCCAGCAATCTCATCCCGCATTTGGTTTGAATGCCACTAATTTTATAATCCTTGTTAACCGTTTTAGTGCCAGGGGTTTTTAAAAATCTGTGTCGGATTGTGCCATGAAGCGCGATAGCGTTGTGAATTGACGATCGGGACCAAACATCGCGACACAGTTCACCACAGTACGCGGAAAGTGCGATCGCGCTGCGTGGCACTAAAACGGTTAATTTCCAACTCGGACACCTTTTTCGTCGGTAAAAGATCTTTCAGGCGGTCCACTTTGTTGATTTTTGAAAAATCAATTGCTTTCAGTCCAGGCGAAGAATTCTCAAAGTTGCTTGTAATCCGATCACGTTCGATCCTCGATTCGAACAACTGCTTCACTTTCTTGATGCTTTTCAGCAGCAATTTTATGCGGACTGCACCTTCGCGCTGCTTCTCACTTTTCCGCATAACCTGACTGTGATCACTCAAATAATGAATACGTCCCGATTCAGCCCTTTTATACAGGGAGCCCTTTGTTAAAAAAAAACCGGCGGATTCCTGCGTCGAGGGAGTTAACGGCTGTCCTCCAAAATCGACGGGAATTCTCAGAATCTCGTCGCGAATCTTCCACCGTTGCGGGGAACAAAGGTGCCGACGCGATTCTTGGAATCGAATGACGGATGGCAGAATTCATGGAATCGAATGGCGGACGGCAAATTCCGATCTCGATGGGAGAGATCGCAGGGGTGGAGGAGGAAACGTTGCGTCAGCATTTCAGGGGGTGGAGCGGGGTCCGACGGGCGGGGACTTGTAGGCATGCGGTTGGAGGTAAGGAGGACTCACATGCATAGGCCGGCGCTGCGCATGTGTGTGTGTGTGTCTGTGTACGTGTGCACGAATACTAATCTATCCAGAACCGGCCCAGTATACCTACTCTGAGCTATCTAAAAAAATAAAGTTAACTCCTAACCGTGGGGGTATACTAAAGAAAAAAAAACGGAAAAGAAAAGATCTCGTTCTGATCTGAGGAAGGAAAAAACTTTTCGGTAGCGGGCAACCTTCCTTGTTAAACATTCCTCTCGTTTCCCGCCGAGAAAACGGCGCCGCATTAATCAGATTCGTCTGCAAGACTGTACCGAATCAGCAGTTTTGGCTTCTGAACGGGAAATATTAAAAATTAAAGATGATTTTAAGCTCCAGGGGAGTTTACGATCTCTGGGAGCGGCAAAATCTGTTGGAAATAAAGTGAATGAATGTATATTCTAAACAGAATTTAGCCTATATTCGCCATTTAATGGTTTAATTGCCAAGTCCTCGTATTATATTTCTTTTACCTCTTTTAAGTTTCTCAAAAGTTCTCAAATAATAACGTATTAAGGTCAGTTGGATTAAGGCAGAATGGAAAGGAAAAGTATTGGAATAATGCTGAAAGGACTCTCAGCACTGGGGTGAAAAATCAAAATCCTCTTTGGTATTCGAGGTAAACTATAAGATTAAACGCATTGAGGTGTAGGAGTGCAGAAACATACTATGAGAAAGATATGTCCGGCTTCGACGGAGTGAAAATGGCAAATGTAATTTCTCTGAAGTCTCCCCACAGTTCTCACGCGAAATTCAAGTTGAATTAGAATATTGTAGATTAATGGTTATTACGTACCGGTGGGCGTAATAGAACTTAAGCTCGGTTTAATCGCTGGAGGGACCCGCGTATCAGATCTTTTAATTTTGTTAATTAACATAGAGAACCGAAGACTAGAAACATCGGAGATGTTATCTAACCAAGTTAAGACCATAAAAACCGAGCATTTCAAAGTTTATCCTGATATACTTCAATCGCAAACCATGAGAATTCTAATACGTTAATGAGAAACCAGGAATTGTAGAATAATATATCTACTAATCTGCGTTAATACCGTAAAAAATTGTAATTTCGAAGGTTTACATAAAATCCAAATGACGTGGCCCGTGAAGGTAAAAACTCTGCTTCATTACCTTTAAACCCTTTTCAGAGATACGGTGTTAAACATTAAAACGCGTATTAATGTTTCCACGCAATTTTTAATGGAAACATCACATTTAGACATCAATATTTATATTTCGCTGCACTTTGGCATTAAAATCCACAAAAACAGACATTTCGAATATGTTATTCCATCATCCTATACCATTGGCCGTGACATAAATGAGAATAACGGGCAAAATAAATTTATATATCCTGGCTGATGAGCATGTCCACCATTTTCGATGGTAAATCTTAATTAGCGGAAAAAACAAAATGCATTTACGTGCAGGAGTCTTCCCGTCGCCCACGGATACTGACACTAACCCCTGATATAGAGTGGCAGTGGAACGCCTAGCTCAATAGTCAGACCGGACAGTACGTAAAGTGCGGTCAGCCACAGACGCGCAATTACTACTGAAACCTTAGCAACGCGGCCCGATTTGTTTAATTAGGTTTGCTCGCAATCCAACGCCAATGCAATTCACCGCTTTATCATCGACTCGCACGTACTAGATAGCTGCTAATGCAGAAATTCTGTCCGAGACGAATCGTTTTCTTCCTAGGAACGGTATAATTAGCCCATTACCCTTTCATCCGGAAAGACCTGCGCGTTTCCCGATATAGATGTGAAATACCGAATGCAGTGGAGCTGCACTTGATGCAGTGAACGGCAAACAGATGCAGCATACGAGATTCGGCGGAACGCAACCCATATATTTAACAATTTGCTATACTTGCTATTGCAATTTGCCATAATTTGCTTTGATTTGGAATAATCAAATTAAAGGACCGCGTGGTAAATGGAGCACCACTCACTTGGTATTGTTTGCGTAAAATGTGTATGAATATTCCCAATATCTCGAAATATTTGATTAAGTTCCGTATAATTATTGACACATGCTTTATATTTATCGAGATAAATCTGCCTGACAGGTAGATAAAAATTATTACAAAGGGGGAATTACTCAATCAGAAAGTTTGACTTTATTAGGATCAAAAATTCACGTGCTTATTCTAATTGTAAAATCGTGAGCTGAAACCGACAAGAAGGAAACATACTTCAGTATTACAAAATTAAGTAAATTGCTTTTCTATTCTCTTGCGGGCTTTCGACTATCTTTCGTCTCTCAATTTAAATTGAAAAACTCAGAGTGCGGTCATCCGGTAGTTTCATAAAATTATTCGAGGAAAAGTCACGGCTTTGCCTACGAGTGCAATTAAAAAATACAGCAACTGTAAAATGAGGAAGCGGAAATATTAACTTTGAAAAAAGCGACCCGTAGTAAAATCCCGAAATTATTTTCGCTCTTTGCATCGATAAGACCGTATTCTCGACGTTACCGTAATACCACGAGTTTCTTGCTCCGCTCCGTCTCGAGACATATTAATATTTCCACCGTCCTCTGTGCGTGAATTCGAAAATAAGCAAACCAGTTTGCTAGAACCTCTGTACAGCCGCGATATCACCATTAAGGCCATTTCGCATGCAAATGGTGCACAGATTGCAGCCCTGCTATTCCCACTGACCTCAGTTACACTTGCACACTCGCAGCTGCGTTGTGACCATGTGACAAGCCATACATTTCCGATTCCACACGATCCACTCAATTTTATTTCACCCTTTAATCATACATATGAAAAATTAAGAATTTTAATGACCCTATCATTTCGTGACTCGAAACGACAATTCTATAAATGAAGCGAAAAGGACCCTCTATCATTCATTTTAAAAAAGCATTGCGCGTGTTAATTACGACGATAAAATCGAGATCGTAAAACTATATCACCGATAAAAAAGAAAACCCACAGGACCATAGAAAATCCCATCCGAAAACTTTTTTGCCTGGCTAAGTAATTTTCAAAAAATTCCCCACGTCGAAATCACCAAGGCAAAAAGTGCCCCAGTTTCTACTAACCTTCATTTCAAATTCCGAAAGGCAGTTATTCAATCGCGTTCGAAAATGTTGCCATTAACTCTATCTCGTTTTCGAAATCCTCTCCAAGGCCAAACAACTGTACCAAAAATGATGGCCTATGGTTCAACCTCTCGTTTTATTTTTTTAATCGCGCGAGTTCACTCGAAATTGGATCAGGCCGTTTCGGCGCATTTTCGAAAAGTTTCTGGCGACTGGTTTCGAAAACGGTCAAGCGAGACGACCGAGTAGGAACAGGCATGTCACGTATTCGCTTAATTTAGCCCCCGTCGATAAGTGTACACGCACGGTACCGAAGACATGTAGGTCCTCGTGTAATCGTGTACACGCGGTCTTATCACGAACGTGTCCCTTGCAGACATATGTGTGTACACGCGTGCTAGAATTACGCAAACGTGGTCTCTATTTACTGCTCCATCCCACGGTCTGAGCTCTTAAGGCCATTTCATGGAGAGCTTTAGCCGTATCCCTGGTATCATCCAAGCTATCCTGGACTATTTGATGGATGGACCCTCAGAGGCTCCGCAATTTGAGCGAGGTTATTTAGCCAAATAGAATAGGAGTAATGTCCGAGTGAAATTACAATGCTTAGTAAAGTACCAATGACAAATGCAAAATCATTTTTAATCAATGAATTTATAATACTATTGGACGGAATTTAGCATATCCGATACCGAAGTTCAATATTATAAAAAAATTAAGGATACAACATTTAAAGTACTAGACCAAAGGGGTGATGCATAAGAGATTTGTGGCTTTAGTCAAAGGGAATGACGGAGGATTTTGAAATCTTTTGATCTAAATTTAAATTATTAGGTTAAATGGTGTTACATCCCACGTAACGCTCCCTGTGCGTGCATCGGCCCGCGTATCGAACTAGCCCGGGAGGCCCAGGATTTTTCTTCTTCAAAGTAATAGACTCATCGAGTCTAAAATTCGTTCTTTTCAATCTAGACAACCGAGGGCCCCCCATCTTAGTTCCCGCGACAGGCTGTCACCACGCTACGTAAATATTAGATAAGTCGAAAGGGGCCCCGAAGACTTCGAGTCTAGCTGCTCCCCGTAATATTCAAAATATTTAAGAAAAGGGAACCCTGCGATGACGGATACCACCCTTGCACGGGCGAGCTCGTGAGTCCCGGCAGAACGGCGAGATTAACAATCTATCCCCAGAAAAGTAAACATTAACTTCCGTCTCCCGAGGACACCTCCCAAATTCTTCGTTCCGAACTCTTCCTCCTAAAAACGTGTTTTTCAACCCCTTCCTCCAATAAGAGATTTTTTTCCTAACCCTACTCCTTTCCCTGAAACACGTTTTAACTCTTTCCTCCAATGGGAGATTCTTTCCAAACCCCACCATCGGGGACTTAAATCATTTTCATGCCCCACTGCCGGAATTTCGGGACTCAAGCATCGGGGGTGGAAATTGTATACAAGCTAGTGTTTAAGCAGCAAGCGTCAGACATAAGATCAGAAGTTATAAGAATAAGTTATTAATTCACAAGTAGTTGGGATTCATTAGGAGTTCTTAAACGAGATAGATTATATATCCTTTTTTCAAACTCGCACTCGAAGTTACTCTCGAAGACACATTCGAAGACTCTCTCAAAACTCGAAACACTCGAACGAACTCGAACTTTCTCGAAACTCGAATCTCAAATCTCGATCTAAAACTCGAACTTACAATCCGAACTTACGAACTAGACTCATAGACTGACTCTCGTACGAACTAATCTCTGAAGCAAGTTCCTACGTCTGAAATTCTGTTCGAGGAGAAAACGTCGCTTCAAGGAAGGTATTTAGAAATACCCAAACACACATACACACTCACGTACGCATTTGTATATCCTCATGTTTATCTTTTATACAATAAACCTAGTGAAAACAAAACTCCATTTCTCTCCTTTCTTTACACCAATATCGATAAGTCCGCGTAGGACTCGCTGAGGGGCCCACAATTTTCCTATTTTCATTTCAATTATACAGAAGGCGCGGGGGCTAGGTCTCGCGCCCCCCCCCTTCTGTATTCGAGTATTTTCCTTATTTCCATTCAATTCCTTAATCGTAAGGAAGGCGCGGGGGCTAGGTCTCCCCCCCCCTTCCGTATACGGACTCTTTTTCTTTTACCCTATCCCTAGACGTAACAATGGATAGTGCTTATAATTTTTTTTTATTAAGCTTTGAAACCAGCTATACAGGTCTATTTGCCATACTTAATTTATCGTCGGACAATGATCACATTTACAATACAATCCGAAGCATTCATAAATTATAGGGGTTACGAACTTAGATTTTAATATTATTTTTCCTTAGAAAGTCGTAGATGTGTTTTAGGGGTTGGAATCTATGAACGGTAAGAAAGGTTTCTATATTAAGTGGCCCATATTTGCCTTTCAATATTTTGTTTATGAGGTCCTTCCTAGTGTGATCATAAAGCGGATATTGCCATAAGACGTGGTTAAAGTCTTGGTTGTCACAACCACAATCACAACTAGAGTCGTTCGAAATGCCTGTTCGGGCTAACGAGGAGGCTAAATGATAATGGTTGACCCTAGCTCGATTGATACAAAAAATAAAATCTCTAGGCATTCGGAGGAATTCGTACCATGCCTTGACTTTGGTTAAGTAGTAACTTTGGAAATATATCTTTCCCTTGACTTCACCCAATGATCGGAGTTTTTCGGTAGTACAATCCAGAGCTTCCTCCCGAAATTTTACCCGAAAATCTGAGAAAAGCATACGGAGAATTTCAGGCTCAGAAATTTATGCCTTCGAATGTGAGCGACACCGTAGGATTTTTAGAAATCATTTTCTCCTACGTTAAAATTATTCGATTAGTTGAGATTGGATGGGTAGTATTCAAGCAATATGTAGCTTTGACTAAGTGAAACGGGAGAAAATATTGAAATGAATTTTCCAAATTCTATATGAATATGATAAGAGCTTGATAATGAAATGCGACTATTTAAAAAGGATCTGAACAATTAACGAGAGCTGAAAGCAAGCATAGAGTTTAGAGAGGCACAAAGGGTGGTCTGGAATCTGCTAGTAGATGGACGTAATAAGAGATAGAATTATTGAGTTGATTGGATTGGAGATCACTAGCTCCGATTGGCAACTCTTCAAATTCGATGGTTCGCCGATGAATAATAATCGAGTCGGGCTCCCTCGATCGTGGGTGGGACGTAATGTTTGGCAAGGACCTGCGTAACAATTTCACTTGGTAATCGTTACTTAATTGCACGAGAGAAAGAACGTAACGACATCGACCGACTCCGATAGTTCCCTTTAACAAAGCCAATAGTGCCATTTACTTTGGCCAACCTGAAGTAAGATAAAAATTTTACACTGAATAAATGTTAAAAAATTAAGGTATGGTAATTCCGTATTTCCCTACTGGAGATAGAAATTTCCCGTCAGAGGAAGGGTTATCAATTATCCGGGGACCAATGTGGTCGAATCTTCGTAACCTAGATACCAAGTGTTCGGATAATTTAACATCAACACCGGATATCCGGCACTTTGCAGCTTCCGTACGTCAACACCATCCCTGTATTAACATCCCTAAAGATAAAGGACTCTCCACCAAACATAAAACATGTAGTCCTATTCATGATCTGATATAAAAGTATTGACCCCACCGTTCACCGAAATAATTCTAAAAAATGTCCTATCCTTACCAACTTTTTATCATTTTTGTTTTCAATACCTTAGAATTTCTACCGGTTCAAAAATATTTCTGCAGAAAATGAACTCAATAGTTTGACAATTTAGAGTTATATTTCCTTCTTTTTGTATGTGTGAATATCTAAGCAGGGTATATCTTCATAAATTTGGAATTACATTCTTTGTACAAAATGAATTTATTTGCTTGATTATGTATAAGTGTATGCATATTTTGCACGAGTTGGGTACCTATATAGGTTATGATCTTTCCCCTTCATCCTCTTTGGCCAATTTATATTTAAGCCACTGGAGTGAAATCTCAGCGGTGACCTTTACACTGAAACCACAGTGGAGCCCTTTAACGACAACCTGTTATTCCAGGCCGGATACAAAAAGTCCTAAATAATTCAGTAGTTACTTAGACCTTTTTATGGAAGCAATGCCCCACAAAAGGTGCTCTCTCCGCTGAAAGCTTCCCCGATGACAGTCATTTCAACGCGCTGATTTTGCAATTAATCGCACAATGTACTCCATCTGAGGTAAGGAAGGATACATCCCTTTAGACCAAGAAAAGGTCTTTCACTTTATCACCGTTCACTTTGTTCAATTATTCATGTATTTAAAAAGCTTCCTTTATTAATTTAAACAGATTATAACTTTTAACACACTCGAATATAAATGTTTGCAATTAACTTAAAAAGAAAGTCACGTACATATTTGGCCAAGCTACACATTTTGTCCGGTGTAGGAAAATATTTTCGACTGGAATGAACAAATCGATTTAACTGACTCCGAGTACCGCGCAATTTAATTCAATTACAGTACACTTGACTCACGACAATTTATTCGCGTCTACTAATAATTGTTCTCCGCGAACGTCGATTCGATCAGAAAAACGTCGACAAATGTACGAAGTAATCGATTTCCCTTAATGAACAAATACATCGCGGTATATTACGTGTCCAATTTTGCAAATGAATAGAAACATAATCGCCATAATTCCTCGTTGAATACGGAACGTTCGCTGATTGCGCAACATTACGTGCACACCTTGCCAAGGTAAATCCCTCCGAGCGGACAGTTAAAGAAAACATATGAATATTACAAAAATGAATCCACACGTGATCACAAAAATTTCCTACGATAAATAATTTTCAAGCGCGATCAAGCATTGGAGAAAGTTTCCAAGTTCACTGAAGCACCGTGCAATTGTGCTGTTTACCTGAAAAATGTACATACGCCGTTGCAAATAAATAATAATGCCGTTACAAGTACCCCAGACGCGTTACAGAATACGCCATTTTTCAAACGTACAAAATTCCAATTAATTCCCCAATGACCATGGAACGTTTGTTTATTGGGCAACATTACGCACATATTTTCTCAAATAAATTCCGCGTGGAGAGGAGCGAAAGGGGAATAGATATCAAGGTATTGAAAAATCAATGGAATGCCGTATGAGAACATGCGAATGCAATACTGGACAAAAGAAGTTCCGATAACAGGTGACTCCCCTCCCGTTCTCGCGGAGTTGTGAAAATTTGAAAACGCCCGAGAAGCTGGCAAAACTCCGCGCAACCGTGTCGTTTATTTCAAAGGGCGAAATGATAAAGTGCAAACCCATCGGGACACGACGGGAATCCGATTGCTACTATTTTACACGGTGTTTTTCCCGGGGTGACGAAGGGGGATTACGTACAGCCCGGGATATAGTAAGTGCAAATGTCGCATGCATATTCAAGCGAGGCCATGGGAAGGTTTGGACGTTTTCGCGGGAATTGAAATGTCGAGATTTCCTTTCAAGTGGATTTTTGAAGTGGCACTGTAAACAGCTGGTCGAGAAGCTCCAAAGAATTGGTATTCAATAGTCAAAGCAAGTATTGTCTAAATTCTGTGATAAAAGAATATTTTTTCATATTTTTCGTTAATAGTCATTCAAGAAACTTTAAAGGATGTACACTAGTAGCTCAACTATTTCATCTAGTGTAGATTAAACCTTGTAATAAACAAAGTTTTTCCCTTTTTTTCAGGAGCTCTCAACAGCGAAACTTAACAATTTTATCTCTCGACGATAAACGCGGTTTTATTTCATCTGATCGTTTACATTTATTGTTACTTAAAATTGCTGAATTTCTTGAGGAAGGAAAAAAGCAAAGAAAATTTGATACGTTTTTTAAATATTCATATTTTATATTTCTCAGATGCAACTCTGAATAGTGTAACGATGTTTAATTGTATCTTCCTAATTCCCCGGTAAAGTTGTCGGCTTTGATGTCAGTCTTTGTGACAGCGTCCACGAGCACAAGCTTCATTGTTACGACATCGTTTGAACCCTTTATTGTAATGGTGGTAGTTCAATTAAGGGTTCGAGTGCAAGAAGAACACTTACCCTATAATACAGCCTCCACAGACTATGGACGTTTTCTATCGTTTTCTTAATCCGAGAAATAAAAAGAATAGTTATAAAAAATAATTTCTACCTTCTCTACCGGCTTTTTCGAGCTCAAACATTAGTTATATTATATTTGAAAATCTGGGAATGCGAAGTCGCGTCTATTCAGGGTAAATAATTCAAAATAATATCCTATAAAGACGTTCACATTTATTTGTGCGCAAATTATGGATTAATTCAAGCCGTAAGGAATCATTGATTCTTACTCAATGATCATTGGAGGTAGTCATGAAATTCGATTTCCAAGGACGATCTGTTACGGATCGGATGATCTACAGATTGAACCCTCCTATTAAATGCCCGATCTCGGAGGAAATGTACGTGTGGTAGCATGGAACTGGGGACAATTAGTTGCCAGAGAAGCGACCAATGGTGTATGTAGGTAATAATTCAGCACAACATATCTGACGATTCTGCATGGGATTCGTTGCAATCGGTACTGCAAGTGATGTTAGTATTTCTTCCTTATCGCTCGTTATTAGACTCCGGCCCCCCGTAAAGAGGGTTTGTGGTGACGCCTCTCCCTGTTAATCCATAAACGGCAGCAAAACTTGTCCCATATTCATCGGCAATTAATTAAATTTACTAATTTTAAATGCAGAAAATTTCAAAACACACTTTTACTCGCAATTATTTGTTTTTCTCGTACATGTAATGCCTAAATGTAGAAAATACTATAAGTATCAAGTTTTCCGATGAATAGGATTTAAGGAAACTTAACACGTTGAAAGCGGAGGTAATTATATTGTACTTTCCATTTAGACATAATATTATTTAGGCATAAATGTATTTAGACATACATTTTTTCTAAATTTTAGCGCAGATATCTACTTATTAACTGATCAAACACGCAGTTTATCAGGACTGTAAAATAAATATCTAAACAAAAAATTAAACTCTTGTACTCGCCTCAAAAAAGCGCAGAACAATCAGCGAGGGATGTCCAGTTAATTCTCTCATCTGTACGATTGTATAAACCCTGTAAAAAGAAGCAAACAAGTAATGTAAATGTGTGTAATATATTTTTTTATATACTCGAAAACCATTGGTGGTCACGATACCGAATTTCCTCATACAGGAAACGACAGGAAATTGACGAAAATGTCGACCGAAATTTAAATTACAAGTTTCGTTAGTCGTAAATTACAGCGATTTAGCCGGCCACACCATTAATTTCAGAGAACGGCCTCGCTGATCGAATCACGACCGTTATCGAAAATGGACAGCAGTTTCCGGGTTTATCTTTAAAACCGTCCACTAAAAAGACATTACGAGTAAGTGATTTCGAATTAGTGTATCATTTTGTTCTAATCGTCGTGTACCTTCTAAGAGTCGTTTTCAATTTAATAGTCGTTACACCGTTAGTTACAATGTTGGAATTCTACGTTATTGATCTTGGCATACGATTCTTCATTCGATATCAAATAATTACTAAGAAACATTTCTGGCAAAAGTAGTAACTAATATTAATCCTGTGCGCATAATTTTCGTTTAAATGTCACATTTCAATACAAAACATATATGCAATTGCATTTATGATTAAAACGTGGCATCTTGTTCACTCCAATTTCAATTTTCAAGTCCTTTTTTTGCAAATCTTCAATTTACCAATAACGATCGAATATTGGAAAACCAAGAACCGTCCTCGTGACACCGTTATACATGCCTGGAAAAAATTCCTTTGACGTTTTTATATTGGATCGAGTGTATGATCGGATAAACTTTATGTGGAGTGTTAAAATACACAGGTGTCTACTTTCAAAGAGGCGACAAACGACACAGCAATGTAAATGCAAGGATTCACGATGCATCGCAAACTGAATTGCAGTTGTTTAGCATAGGATCGATAAAGTGTCAACAGGCAAATTTCTTTTTATTTATCATAGAAAATTGAATCAAAAGGCCGATACTTTTGCCTACATCAAACCTTTATACGAAGAAAAAAAAAGACAACTACATCGCTTGACAGGTATCTAATTCATCGGCCGACATGTTGAAAGTTTCCTGATATCTGTAAAATACCCCTAAAGGATTTGAGTGGAGTTTACCATGATGTGGATAACTTTTCTTTTATGTTGACACTGAATCACACGGTCTTATTTTCGATCCTGACGCGTGTGTTTTATGCACACTAGAAGGGGTGGAAATTGACCATAACCGAAAGACAATAATATAAAAAAAAACATTAAAGGTTGTAAATAAAGGTAAAATAGTCCGCCATCTAAATTTGACAAATCTATTACCTCTGCAAATTCATACTTTCATTAAGACTTCAATCAAGTATCCGTACAATTAATAAAAGTGAAACCTGACGCTTCATACGTTCCCACAGTTTGTTAATACATACTATCAATGATAGTAAATACAAAGTAATTTTAAATGCTCATTGTTCCTGATACCGATGATAAAAAATGAAAAAAAAGAAAATTTATTTGAGATAATTTTTCATTTTAATACTTGATCTTGATGGATTAAATTATGATTCTCAAGAGTTAAGATTTCATGGTTCGAGAATATTTCATAGGGCCAAAGTGCGAGTAACCACATGAAAGTTTCATATCGAATGGACCCTTCTTCGAGAAGGGAAGCAAATTACACTGCGTACGTGCGGAATTCGAGAAAAACTCACCTCACTGGAAGAGTTATTTTTCAGAGAGGCCGATGTCTCGTCGAAAAGAGAAACGACCCTTAAGGGAAACTTTAAAAGTTCACAAACGATGGGGGGTGTGAGACGAGAAATTTATGGAAACGCTTTTCTAGCCCGAGCAAACCGGAAAAATCTCCAATATTCTACACGTAAATTATTACCTACTGGGTAATCTCTTTGGAAGACTTCTTTAAGTACGACACATAAAGTACTTTCATTTAGTCATTTACTGCAATTAGAAGCTCTTTCACTGCCTTAAATGCTATTTACCGCGGGAAACGTTTTAAACACTTTGATGCAGGAAAGTAATGCATCCAACAAAAACTATCAAACATAAATAATGCTACGCACTCTTGCTAGTAGAATGATGAAACAATTAAATAATATTATTTCACAAAAAATAACAGAATAAAAAATAAAAATTTCAAAACTTCATGTAGGGTAAGTCCGGGATAGTTGGACCATGTTTTTTCAAAGTCATTTTTTCTGAAACTTCGCAATGTCTAGGATTTGGTATATTTTTTTATAATATGTATATATGACCTTGAACGATTGTAAGCACTTCTCCAGCTGTTACACTAATCACACTTGAAGTTATGATTTTTTCTTTTTTTTACTCGGTAGTCCATCTATCCCGGGGGTACTCGGGTTAGATGGACCACCTCCTAGGGATTCATGGACCTCTGGTAAACGTTACTAAATCAGGGTGTAACACAAGAAATACATGTTATCAAAGGTATAAACATTGTTTATTTCAAAGTATAAAGTTATAAACTGCTTGAAAAGTGATTAGTATAGAGTTATAAACTATTTTAAAAAGGATAAGTAAATTTGATAGTCAATATACTTAGAAAATATAGGTAGTCTGATTTATATTCACATCCATCCATCCATTCATCCATATATCCATTTATATAGAAAGTAAAGCCCTAATAGGAGATATGGTCCGCCTATCCCAGGTTTTTTCAAGTAGTCCATCTATCCCAATTGTCGGGGATAGATGGACCAGTTTCCCGTCCAGACAAACAACGCTACCGGCATGCCATTTTAGGTCAAGATTGTACTCAAGTGTATACACACTTGAGTTATAGGATTGATCTTACGTCGAAATCATTTAAACTAACTTAACCACATATCAAATAAATCCAGTATAAAATATTTTTCAACTCACCAAAAGAAATAAACAAAGCTTTCTTCTAAAATACGCATGAAACTCATGAGCAAAACTAAGCGTGGTTCCGTCTACTCAAGAAGAACAACTTCAGACAACGACTGCAGCGCTACTGTGACACCCCAGCTAAATATTCGACTAGTCCGTCTATACCGGTGGTCCATATATCCCGGACTTACCCTAATTCATTTTCCTAAGTCTTATCTTAATTGCCGTTCTATTTTTTAAATATTTGCTCTCTACAATACTGGTCTTTAAGATGAAAAATTATAATATTGTAAGATATATATTGCGACAGGAATTCCTATCCCTGGTTGACAAACAGTCATACGCCCGGTGTAAATTAGGAAAAAGGGTGTCAAGCCCGATCATTGGCTCTTCCGGGAGGCCGATTTAATTAGGGCGCCAGCTACGCACGCGCACCTCGGGATCCCGGTACCCGGTAGCGCGAGCAAGTCGACTCGGTCCGGTCGACGGGACCAACCCGGGCGTATTCGACCGGCCACTCAGCCCCGCGAGGACCTTACGCCCTTCGCGGCACGGTAGAGTTGGGGGGTTCGTTATGAAGGAGGCACGAGTGAGGAGGAGTCGATCTCAGAATTCGCCGAGACGGCAAGGTCAATGAATTAATAAAACCAAGGTTGCGACAGACAAGCCCTTCGCGAGATTTATTCCGTGAACAGGACCCTACCACGGAAGCGCATCACAATATCATAAAGGACTCTACGCGCAGAGTCGGAAAGGGAAAACTAAAGCAAGGGACCAGAAAATTAACAGGACCAATTCAGAAAACTAAGGTACGCGACCAAGAAAATCGAACTCCCTGGTGGAAGTCCGAACAGGGTACAACACCCTAGCGGGAGGACCTTTTACGTGCCCCGTCGGACCTTGGTAAGAGCCCGGTGC
The DNA here is from genome assembly GCF_000612105.2 of Orussus abietinus. Taxonomy (NCBI): domain Eukaryota; kingdom Metazoa; phylum Arthropoda; class Insecta; order Hymenoptera; family Orussidae; genus Orussus; species Orussus abietinus. The sequence goes on from NW_019394524.1 coordinate 72,353, forward strand.
CTTCGGTAATTGCGCAACAGTATTCGGCACCGGCTCGCGGTATGGTCCCTCACCTCCCACCCACTCCGACCTGCTTACCAGCAGCCACGGTAATAACGAATCAATTACACTTACGAACAGAAAACGATACGGGGCGTGATACACTCGAGCGGGTGGTAGTCTCCGCTCGCCGGAATTTCACAATACGCTTTCCGCGGCCCGCCACACTCGCAAAAGGCGGGAATCGGAAACCGGTATGTCCTCCCTAGACGAAAGGTCTGCCCGCGACGATATCCGGGAGTCGCGGAAACAAACGGAATCGAGAACTAAATTACCCGGATTTCAACGGACTCGCGGCCATCACGGTGCGGTATCGGCTCCGGCGCGGTATCGGCTCACGGCGCGATATCGGACAATGGCGGTCTAGGATGCCCCCTGGGCAGGTTCGGGCTCACCGGTAAGAAGTCTACTCGAGAAGATAGTCCCGCTTTCCAAGTGACAGCGCTGCTGCGACTCTCAGGGCGAATCAGTACGGCGCCCTTCGGGAGGTAACGGCCCGAGGCGCTGTCGCTAACGGGGCGGGACGACGGCAGTGTGACCGGTACGGTAGTCCCTCTGGCAATACCGGATACGCCGGAAGATACTTCGTTCCGGCGCCGATGTCCTCCTAGTGGGTCTCGCGGAACTTCTTACCGGGCACCGACCTGCCATCTCGCCTAGTTTAATTAGGTCACTAGGCCGCCTAATCAGGGTGGTCCCCGATTGATGGCAGCAGGACCCCCGAATTTGGAGCCCCGCGCGCTGTCCGTGAGCCTGTCGAAATTATTTCCGCGCGCACGATGCGCCCGTTGCCTGCGCACTGCTGCGTCTGTCGCAAGTTTTACATACATTTTTTAAATAATACAACACTTATGCTAATGATTGCCAGAGGGACTCCTCCTCGCTCCGGCACTGAGAATCCCTTGTGACGGGCAAAGATTTTGCCACGTCACAAAATATATATATATATAGTGACGATGCACCCGGTGGGCGATCGCCCCAGGGCTCCAAATGTTGAACATTAATCCTACAATCCATTAAAATCCTTTCCGAAGGCAGTGGAATTATATTTTATTGGTGTCATTGCATCCACGTCTTATTTCAGAATGCTCGGTGCTCAAGGTCGAGGAGGAGAGGAGTCCGAATATTCGTTGCGCTACCTTTCGTTTTTTTTTTTTTTTGGTATCATAAGTTGCGTGTAGCTTAGGCGTTAGTACGTCCTCGCGGTGAGGCGAGTGCGGACAACACGACGGCAACATCCATCGCGGGACAAGGGTGCCCTCGAGGGTGACCTCAGAAGAGGAAAGCGACGGTGGCAGAGGAGCCTCGCCCCGCCGCGGCCCATGGGTACCGGGGCCGCGCGGAGTAGGGCCGAGGCGAGCCTCCCGCGGGCCCGCGCTTGACGGCAAGGGCCGACCCATGGCGGCGTCGCTAGGTCACCGCATCCGTACCCGAATTTCCGGCTCCTCACCGATGGCGGGAGGAGGGCGCATTGCCGGAGGCCGTGAACCCCCCCTCCGCCGTGACCTTTGCTTCAAGGGAGTCCCTAGAAGGGCGGTGAGGGAGGGGATCCCATTTCCGTCGCCCTCCTACGCCGAGGCCAGGCCACAGTGACCCCAGGGCGGAAGAGCCCACTGGTCCCCTCACCCGGGAGCCGTTGCATCAAGCGATGTTGGCATCCCCGGACTACATCGCGAGGAAGCTTGGTTCAAGGGAGCCCAGGACCGGCGCCACCGAGTCCCCGAAGAGTTACGCCCCTGGACAACACTCGCCGATAGCAGGATGACGTCACGCTCCGGTAGCGCGCCCCGATTGTGCCGCTACAGCAACTTCGAATCCGGCGCGCGAACTTGCACGCCGGGCCGGCTCGCGCCACGACTGTCATCATTCGGAAAGCCGTAAATTCCGAACGTGACCGCTGTCAATTGGCCGACGCAACTTAGCAGCCAACGGCGGCCAATCATGAAGAACTTCAAGCCGCCGACGAAGGGCCGCCGAGCCTGCCCGGAGAACCGCGGCTAGGACCCGGCCTTCTTGGTCTACGAGCGCCGAGCGAAGAAGACATTCGAATCCGCTGCCTTCCTGTCGCCCCTTGCACCGCTGCCTTGACGATCACCGCCGCTACCTGGGGAGCATCGCCGTCTCTGGTGGACCTCCAGGACACCGAGGGAGCACCGTCGCACTCACCGAGCCCGAGGTTTGAGCGTGCAGTACAATTTTAGTCAATTTTGAGTAGGATTTTGTTTAGATTCCCTCTTTGCGTTTTTCCCCGGGTGACCCGTCGCCGGGCCGGGCGCCACGCGGTCGGCCCTTCCACTGTCTGATCGGCCAGGATCCCGCGTGATCGGTCTCTTTTGTTTCTCTCGGCCTAGTCTTGTGTGAGCGGCCATTTTCCGAGGTGCAGGCCTAGTCTCGTGTAAGCGGCCATTTCTCGATTAGGACGGCCTAGTCTCGTGTGAACAACCTAATTGTATTATCGCGGCCAAAATCTCGGGTGAGCGGTCCTTTTATATTAAAATATTGCGTTGCTGCCTCTCTCCTCGGTCGGATCAAGAAGCCGCGTCGACCCGAACTCAAGGATGCTGTCTTGAGCGGTGGACACGTTAATTTCCGCTTTTGCGAAGGGCGAACTCCAAGTAATTTCGCGAAGTGCGATCTTTAGTTAATTTCATTTCATTTTTCGCGACGTGCGAATTTTCAAATACCTTCTTAACGCGAAGAGTGACCCTTTATTGAATTTCTTTTTTTCGCGAAGTGCGAAGTTTCCTGTAAACTAATTCAGTTTAGCGAAGTTCGATTCCTTCTGTAAAATTCCGCCTGTTCGCGAAGACGAACAATTTTACATCTCCTTATTTTTTTTTAGTTTTCTCGGGCGCGAACCAAGTACAAACCTGCAAGGAAAAATGTTGCCTTAGGCGCCCCATTGCGAATAATTCTTTTGGTACTTAATAATCGTCATATTTGCTGTAGCATTCATATGGAAACGTGCCTGCCTTTGATTTAGCCGTTCCACTTCTACATCGAAAAGTGAATATATGTCCGGAATTTCAGCCTCTTGTAAAATGTTAGTCTCGCGCTGCGATTAAAATTAATTGGATTTTAATTATTTCCGAAGAGAAGCAAGTATTGAAAGGGAAGTATTTAAGAGTGTCCAAAACCATTCCGCATCCCGTGTAGATTATTTCCCACACGGAACAACTACATATAGAATACGTATATAGGATATCTGGCTAAAACATTTAGATGTGTAATAAATGTATACAAAAGTATACGGAATGTGCTGGGGCATGTACAAATGTCCGCGCCGTCAACATATAGTATATGTATTTTCGAACATTCAACTTTCATTTAATATACATTCCATATGGATAAAATATGTATATTATATGTAAACAAGATATATGGTAGACGTATATATGTACAGTAGACGTATATAAGATATCTGACACAGATGTGTATACGTATAATTGACTAATAAATAAAAGTTTCAATAGATGGTATGCTTATATTCAAAAGTTCAACAGCCGTACACTGGACATATTATTCACTTAAATATTATACGTATTTTATACATTGTGACGTGGCAATATATACCTGGGGTTTATCTACCCCGTGCCAAGGCCCGCTGCGCCTCGGCCTTTTGCGCACCTCACCTTCGGCCGGTCGCTACGAACGGGGCCTGCCGAGAGACTACCGTTCCCCCACCCAGGCGTAACCTCCCGAAGCCCACCGGGACCCTCCGAGAGGCTACCCGAAGCGCGGACTCGCGAGTCCCAGGAGTCCACCAGGGCCCTCTCCGAGCCGCTTTCGCAAATTACACCAAAACGTTGGGCGCCAGGCCTCCCACGGAGGCCGATTCTCCAAAAATCGTCACAAATTTCCCCAAAATCTCACAATCCCCTAATTTATGTGGAACGTCTCTCGGCCGGCCCTTGGCTCGGGCGACCGGTGCGGCGCGGCCGGCTAGCTCAGAGCGCAGGCGCCAGATTCGGAGAGGGCGGGGTAAGGAAAGTTATTGGTCCTCTTCTCTAAACACGACGGGTTATGTGACACCACGATTCAAATTTAACGCGAACCAGAAAGGGACAAAGAAGGAGGCAAAATTGGACAGGCCGAAAAAGAAATAACTCAACGCTCGAATAAGTGGAAAATAAAGTTTTAATGCAAAGAGAAAAATTACGGGATCGTTAATGAATTTCCACAATAGCCCGTCCTATTTACAGGGCGGTATAGGAACGACTCGTTCGAGAGCGAAGAGAAAATCGCGCTCTCAGAAAATTACAAGCTTCAGAAAAATATAAGGAAATACGCGAGGTGAGGTAGCAGGGAATCACAAATTAGGAAAAGGGGTCGAGCCTGAATACTCGATAAGTTGGACGAACTTAACTAGTCCCTACAAGGTTCTAAAAGCCAAAATTCAACGTTAAATAATCCTTCACTGACTCGAATTTCTAACTTTAATAAATTCGGGTCTAAGATAACTAATTACAGAAATAGTCGCGATTACCCGAATTTCTAACTTTAATAAATTCGGGGCTAAGATAAATAAGTTCAGGGATATTCGCGATTACTCGAAATTCTGACTTTGGTAAATCTTGGTCTAAGAGAAAAGATTCCAGAAATATTCGTGATTACTCTTCAAAGATAATTATAATTGTGGTCTACGATAACTAGATTTCCGAAGGGCTCGATTACTCGCTCGCTGTTCGCTCGACGTCAAATATATCAGATATACAGGGAAATCAAGAGAGGAAATTAATATAAATCACAGGAAACATGTGTCATGAAAAGAAGGGTATCGCAGTCAAATTCGCAATACAATGTTACGCCAAATTCGCAATTACAAATATTAATTCGTCGACTCGAAATATTGAACCAAATAGAGAGCCTTTAAACGTTAATTACGCCAGAAATATAAAAGGGCACTCGACATGTCAGATTACACGGAGAAAGAATGACTAACCGGGGACTTACGCCCTGCGCACTCGGAACGCGACGCGGGCGACCACGCGGTCGCCGCGCGGCTTCTTCGCCTCCGACCGCGGGGAAACTCGAAAAGGTCAGAAAAATATCGCGACCCAACTCACAAATGACTCGATAACTTACTAGACTCAGAAATCGGCAGAAAATTACCCGACTCGAAAAGAAAAGATAATGACGGGAACAACTTCTCGATACTTCGGAAACGCGAGAACAAAAGGGCTTTATTACTCCCAATTCTTTAATGGCGGACAACTCGGAAACGGCTGGGCCCTAGCCCGGGGAGCCTCCACTCTACTCGAAACTTTAATCGCGACCGGGACTTTCCTTTTTTTNGGCCCGGCTCCTGTCCGGGTAGTCCTGTAATTCCTGCGGGCGGCCCACCTTTAGCCGCCAGGGCTAACCAAGGGCCCGCCCCCGCAGGCAGGGCCGCCAGGGTGGCGAAGACGGGGTCGGCCGGTTCCCCTCATAGGGCCCGACGTACGGTCCTCTCCTCTTCGGTTTGGTACGTCCCTGCGCAGGCGTCGTCTTCCTCCTCGACGCGGCTCTCGTAGCGGCGAGCGACGACAAAGCCGCGACCTCTACGGGGTCGACGCTGTTGTCGTTCCGGTTGCTAACCGAGTTAGCGTGGCTACAAATCGTTCTCGAATATTCGCTGGAATATTCTCTGAATATTCCAGGCAATATTCGGAATCACAAAATTATGTTTAATTTTTCCTTTAGAAAAAGAAAATTAACTTCCAGAAACCGCGAAAATGCGTATCCTGAGCGGCGCCTCTCGGGGATTCGCTACCGCAAAAATAAGAGCTGAAAGAAAAGATGTACTACAAAATATTTTATCGCAATGTTTCCCCCGCAAATCGGGGACCGTCGGACCAGAAATGCTCCGAAGTCCCGAAAAAGGGCTAAATGGCCCTTAGCCAAACCTGTGACCGTGTGGCCCAAAATCCACACGTCACAACTTGAAACTGAAATTTCCACTCTCCGAATGTAGGAAATCGAATGTCGAGCTTAATGTGTTTCCGTTAGACTGAAACTACTATCCGAAAATCGTGATTTCCATTGAACTAGAAAAGATGGCCAGCAAACCAATCGGAACCAGATTTCCCATCCTCAATATTCGAAGGCTCGGTTTTTAGATTCATCCAAATAAATCAGTATCAACGAAAATGTCGCGGACAGCTGTTATTCCAGCCACACCTTAGACACAAAAAGGCTTCTTTTGAAACTTTTTGTTAGATTTTTCATATCTTTCATTTTTACCCATTGCCGATATTTCTCTACAGTTTTGGTCTCATTAGCCTCTGATACACTTCTCCAGTTTTTTCTGCAGGTCATTCGCACCTTGAAAAAATGTTAACTATTCGAAAAAAAACTGACATCTTAAAAGTGAAAATTGTACATATATGATAACCATATATATCGTTCAGCATAATGAAAGGAGACCCTGACCATGTTTCGATAATTACAAGTATTTTTAAATCAAAATCGAATCACTGTCACTTTACATTATCTTAATCGACATATAATAATCACCGGTATGCACGATTCTCATTTTTAAGTAATCACTTAAATAAATATCCGGATTAAGCCAAATTTAGGTAAGTAATAAGATTTCTTTGGCAAGCAGTGGACAATTAATTTAATAAAAGTAGATCATTTCCAATTAAAATCGTGTATTATGCAGCTACCCAAACACCGTTTAATGTATACTCTACGTAATATATTCGTATATCAATTCCTTTTGAATGCATGTAACATATATACAGATATCTGAACGCAATTTAGACATACTCAAAGGCTAGATAGCCGAAGTCAAAATATTTATAACACTTGTTTCCAAACTGGGTGCACCAAATGATTTGAAACTTTAACCTGTAATTAGGGAGGTCCTAATAAAATTTTAAACTCGCAGAATTTTATTTGTGAAGAAAGGGTATTTATTTATTCCAGACAAGAACCAACAAAAATTTGTCATCGAAAAATGAAATTTCGTGAGATTCAAGACCTTCATTAGGACCTCCATAATCACGTGTTAAAGTATCAAGTTATTCACAAAATATTATGCGATCACCTTAAGGTGATATGAAAGTGTGATATACACATACCAAAAAGTGGAAATATTTATAAAATTTTTCTCCAAACTGGGTGCACCAAATTATCTAAAACTTTAACACGTGAATGTGGAGGCTCTAAGGAAGAACGCGCTGGCCGTAAAATTTAATTTTTTGAAAAAAAAAAAACAAATCCATTTTTGGTTCTTGTCCGAGATAAGTACAAATGTTTTTTTTTCTTTTAGAATAGGAATCTGTAATAAAAAATGGTTGTTGCCGTTTAAGATAATGAACCTAACCTCACTTTCACCGACAAGAGCACTATCTACAGTCAAACTAATTGCTCCTCTTTGTGTACCTCTCTGATACGAATAATGTTCGTTCCGAACAATTTTTTCGTACGATGCGTATTTCTCGAGATATTTCGGTGGCTGAAGTTAAATGAATCACCCTGTATACAGGCTGAATCCTTCACATCGCTTTAATGCAACTGCACCTCGCAGAAGGAGTGACTCACATGAGATCCGGTGAAACGGCGTGCGACTGTAAAATAAATTATAGTTTAACTAACAACAACTCGGGCAGCCGAGGTACGGTTAAATTGAAAATGTTTCATTTTTGACGGCGCGATTATCACGCGATGAAAATCGGCCGTGTGCACGCGGCTTAAGCTTCAAAGGCTTAAGCTTTCCCATCGTATCACGCGCTTACTTTGGCGAAATGCATAATCCCTGCTTGCGGAAGCTTTCGCAGCAACGAACGGGTAGTGCATTACTGTGAAAAATGATGAGTTCTCGTTTCTGGGGCAGACAAGCAGAAAAAGGAAAGCTGTCCCGCCTTTTTAAGGGACGTTTAACCAAAAGTCTCGTACAATTTTTACCCCACGTATACAAAAATGCGTTATTTTTACGTTCTGAGGAATTATTTATTATCGGATAATCAACTTTTCCTCCATACACGTAGAAGAATCGAACAATTTCTTGTGTACGTTCTGAGGAATTATTTTCTATCGGATAATCAACTTTTCCTTCTTACGGATAGAAGAATGAAAAAATTTCTCCGTCTGAATTCTAACTAATCGAGTAATCAGAAATCAGAGGCAAGAATATTACTAAAAATGTCGCTAATGCCGATATTGTCGATATTGTCGATTCAATAGACACATCGAAGACCGTTGATTTTGTATACCGAAGTGTACCTAATCTCGGTATAATTGAAAGCCATTGTGGGAGTCTTCAGATGAAATTCTCTGCATCGGCCTGATTCAATTCGAATCTGCATATCTGCATTCGTATAATGGTAACTAAACGTACGAGTCCACATGAGAGATACTCGCGCGAGTTTTACTCCAGACAACGGAGCTCTGTAGCAGGCAACCTATAACTCTCAGACAACTGAGATTTATTTCCTAAGTCATGTCCATCGGAGAATTTTTCATTCAAGAGCGGAGTTTCCTCTACAAACTGCTCCTAGAGGGCACCTGCTTCGGAGTTACTAATACGGAGGAACTAACTCAACGTCCCCTTAGATCTGTTCGCTAAGATAGGTAACTGAAGGATATACAACCGGAAACTGCGCAGTCTTCGAGAAAAAGAAATATTTACAAAATGTACAGACGGAAAGTCCGACATCCTCGGAAAAAGTAATTATAAAAGTTTACACCTAACGTCCCTAATTCTCCATCCGCAAAAGTCAACAACTGCTGACTGACTAGTTAGACAACAAATTGAAATTATACGACACGATCGAAGACATTTACGCAAATTCCGTTTATACCCAAGCACAAAGAAGAAAGTAACAGTAATTTGCTGTAGAAGAGGAAATAGAACGTTTCACATTCCGAATTAGGTCTCTTTCGTGATATGCAAGTTTACTTATTAATTTTACTATTTATTATTATTTAACATAGTACAGTCCCGTAAGAGGTTTCACGTACAAAAAAATGATACTAAATAGTTCCATCTTGGGGTAATCTTATTTATTATTCTGATTATCATCGTTTTTATATGTTAGTATATTTAATGCGGCAATTACGTTTGATGCGGTCAATTCTTAATGCTTTCTTCGGTTAAATTATAAACAAACAAAAGCACACCGCAGGCATTATTTTATATTTATATTGAACCACTTGAAAAACTATTGCATCACGCGGGGCATTAATAATGTACATGATTTCTAATATACTATTTCTTAAAAATAAATGTCATTGAACATGTATGATGTGTATGCTCGTAGTAAAGACAATTTTTATGATGGAGAATTTAATTCATATGCGTTTTTATCCGTAACCCTGTACATTTTCTGTGTGGGCTTGTGTAAGTTTCGCTAATGTTTAAGGGCATTCATTTTTATTTCTAACAAACAATTTACTCGTGATCATATAAAACCAGTAAAGTCTCGAGTGCTGGGTTCCGTTTCTCCAATGACTTAATGCAAATAATGATATAAAAACAATGACTGTGAAGAATATTTCTTAAAATTTTTCCAATCTTTATAGCAGCAGTGATGACGAAGTAAAAATATTTTTCTAGTTTAATATATATTTACACCGAGAGAAAAATTCCTTTTATTCAAAGAAAATGATTTCTTCGAATCCTGCTTATTTGGATGAAATAAAATTGTTTTGGTAGAACGAACATGTAATTGCCCCAAAGAAATATTTCTTTACCATTTTAAAAAGTAATAACATTCTAAGAATTTCTTTAAAACCGTAACTGTGTTCCATTGTAACAAGTAATTTAGAATATGTTATTTGATATATTGAAAGAAATGGTTCCTAAGGTAAGAAAATTTATTTCATTTCATTGAATCGAAGAAAAAAATGTCTGAATGAAAACATTGATTTTCATTCAAGGAGGAGGAGGAGGAGGTAAAGAAATGAAACATAGCGTCGATCTCTTACTTGACTATTTAACGACATAAAGCATTCTATCAATGCAATGCATCAGAGTTATGCATTCGGCATTTTTCTAGTAAAGATTATATTTCATTGATTTTATGCTCCAATTTCTTTAACTTCATTCAAAGGAATCATTTTTTGAAGAAGAAAATATTTTTCTCAGGGTATAATACAACCTGAAGGAAGCACTATGATTTATCTACGTAAAACGTATGTGCCGACTTAAGGCAAAGTGAAACCCCCCTCAAATCAATCGACTCGAATAAGACTTTTTTTAAGGGTATTGCATCGAACCATCCGAAAACTTGACACATGACTCGTGAGCACCTAAGAATTATCCTGACACTTTCAAAATGTGGATTAAAAAAAAAATTGTATAACTTAGCCCAGACCGGAACCAAAATGGCGTCGAGCTCTCATATTTCGATCGATATACAATTATTGAAAGCTCTTATATAAGAAACGAAAGTGTCAGGACACTTGTACGATAATTTAGAACACTCTGGTAATCGAGAAACTCGCATTTTAATGGGATAAAGGCGAAAAAATGTGTCTTGCGCGCTTCTACGCCAAAACGATGGTAATACGAGGTCTCGGAGTGAAAATTTAGTTGACACTCACAATCACAGATGGCGCAGAGGGACTCTCTGCAGTCAATTAGGGCTTGAGAAACCAAGAATCCAAGGGATTTCAGGAGTTTTACTTCGATTTCTTTATAATGATTGTACTAAAACGACAGATGGAGTATGCCATTTAGTACAATACTCAATATAATTCGACACAGCTATCAATATAAAAACCAACGTCGGACACGTAGGTATTTAGAAGAACCTTCTTTACCGGCGTCGATCAAGTTCCTCGATGTGTTTCACTTCACCTTAATGTTGATGTTCCCCTGCATCGTGTCATCGATATCGCACGCGACAACATGTTTTCAATTTCCAGTCCAAGTAACACTCTGACAAGATTTATCTCGCAGGTTGATATATTTTTTTTTTTTTCCGGAGAGATCACATTCTGAGTCCTATTAGCCAACTGCAGCGGAATGCATAATCCACGCTCTCAAAAACTAGCGTAGGAACGAAACCACGCCGCTTGTCCCTCGTGCGACGTTGCGTCGAATCAATAGGGCTACCCATCTGCCGCAGTTATCAATTTGCCAAATTGCAAATCAATACCGAATACCCAGCCGTGCCTCCCAGCGCCGGTTGACGATTCCGCAGCGGGCACCGCTACATGCACTGGGCCATTCATCGATTCGCGGTACTTGCTCTGACATCGAGGCTAACAAAAGTCCCCGGTCCTCTGGTGTAGAGTTTCAAGGACGCTAGATAGAACCTAGGTAGGATGACAACCTATCAAGGAAGGACCCATGCTTTTCTATGCAAAGCTCAGCTACTACACCCTATGCTGGCAGTAAAGGAAGAACCGAGCTCGAGGACTTCAATGAAAACGATTCCCTTCTTCTAGAGCCGATTGCCTTTGATTTTATATGATAGACAACAATGCGATTCGGTAACAAGGGACGTTCGACTTTAAAAATGTGACAGTATTTTGGCGATTTCCAACGATTTCCACTGATTTCTGCTTGCGATTTCCAGCTGATTTCCACATCATTTCCTGAGCATTAAAATCCATGACTTCCTGATACCCCAATTACGTTGGGGTCAATCAAATTTTAAGTCCAATCTAGTTCGGCGCCAGGGAGAAAAAACGTAGATAACATTATCTCAGATGCCAAACCTAATTCTAACGGAGTTTCCGCTTGGCGTTGAATAGAAGAAATTGACCGGGATGTCCGACGAAGTCTTAACTAGGGCCTGCCTTGACCATGGTTGGGAGGCCCTAATGTGGAAGCTCTAGCTAGATCCTAGGTACAGTCTGGGTATTTCTAGTCAGCTTCCCAATGCAGGAAATCTGCAAGGGTGCTACAACCTAGCTAGGATGCAGATCTACTCTGGGTTGTTGCTGAGAACTCCACCCGCGGAAGCCCTACCTAGATTCCAGATACTACCTGGGATTTTCTAGTCAGTTTTCCACCGAGGTTATGGCCCTTAGGGGATCCCTGCGCGGGACACCGGGACACCTTCGATCACGGGGATCAAACGCTTGGCCGTTCTTTCTCCTTCTGCCAGCTGGCCGCAGTAAATCGCAATCAGTCGCCATAAACGTTGAGCGAACACTATGGGCCTGGCTACTCCAAGTTGAGCCATTTTTCCCCGCGCCAGTTTACGGTTTGCCGAAGTTTGCGCCAACTCGCGGGAGATCAATACCACTAGGGGGTAATCGGCAGAAAGTCCTCGCGAGGCTAAGTCTCGGCTCCTAAATGGCACGGAGGGTCACCAGGAGTTAATTGAACGATTTTCGAGGGGATCAGGAAACGCCACAACGCGCGACGCATCCTCATCCGTCGACCCCCATCACGATGCGTTATGACGTTTGCTCGCGGCTCTGCTCCTGGGGGTGCAACATCAAAGGAATCACGCATTCACGCATCCTGGACCACTTGGGTAACGATATGCAGTGGGTTTGTATTCATCAGCGCACGCGCACTTGCCGTTAACGATTGCGTACTCCTGGCACGTGTAAAATTAGGGGAAAGTTAATTAGGCAATTGTGTATCGAGGGTAACTAAAACCGTTTCGGTTCCTGGATGCACGTGGATATTGCGGCCCATACTTTCCTGCACTTCTGCAGTAGTGCCGAGAGAAGTTGGGATGTGGTTATAAATAAAGAGGTACATAGGTATGACGCAGTCAATTTGTTGAACCATCTGATTGGAGTGAGGCGGCCTGAAGAACATTTGATCAACATTTGACCATGGACAATGCGAGGGACTCTTTCTCGAAGGAGTGTCCTGCACGTGGTCAGAAAATAGTTAAAGAAAGTACTCGGAATTTATGATCCCGATCAGGGGGGTCTTCAAAGTGGCCACTTCAGGGTCTGCCATGGCGACGTATTTTCAAAGGGTATCGTATGGCTAACAGACATCGCGGACTTTCTCAAGAATTCGAAGAAGTCTGTGCCGTCCTGGAGAAACGAACCTTTTGGAAAGGCTGGCCTAAAGTCAGCCAATCAGGGCTCAGCATTCCAAGTGCATCCCTTCCTAGGTTTCGACAGAGGAAACGGAAGAAAGTGCACCGAGAATGCAGCTTTCCACATTTTTTAAGATTCAGACTCAACTCAGACTTTGAACAATTCGGACGTTTGTCTCCGCCGTGGGACTTAGGGCGTAACCCGGACACGCGATTGTACCATGAATTCACTTCGACAAATTGTATTCTCTATACGTTACTTTATTAGTACAATAAATTCTTATTGTTGTTCTTATTTAAACTTGTGCGTGGTGAAAATTCAATGAACTCTGAATTTACCCGCCAGGAACTGATCTCAGCGCTCATTTTCGAACAGCGCAAACACAATTCTTAATACTTTATTCCCTGATTGAATACCCTGTACAAGAAAAATGTTTTCACATATAGTATATCCTTGCTGCGTTAAAAATTATAACAAAAATATGAAAGCTCGCTATAGTCATTATTGGGTATTTATTATGTATTACGAAAAGCTACAATGGTGTTCATGATTTCCAATAAAATATTTGGTTTAAATAAATGCCATTAAACTTAAACGATACGTATAATTGTATCTACTGGGTGGAGCTCATTCGTTAATGTTGAATGGATATAATCCTATTTATTCTTGGAATTCTTAGTAGAGAATTTCTTTCAAATAACTGTTTTATTCGGAACTCTGTCGATTTCCAATAAAAAATATTCCTTGAGTTCCACATTGTGGTTACGAGGACACGGAACGATAATGTTTAACGGCAGTCATTTCGAACGAACAATTTAGTCGGAATCAGGTACTCGATTAAAGTCCTGCGCAATGAGGTGTGTGTTTTTCTAACAACAATGGCATAAATACAAAACAACGACCGAGGGGCTATTCACTTGGAAATGAATGAAAACGATTTCCTTCTTTGAGAGCCGATTGCCTCTGATTTCATATGATAAATAACAATGCAATTTGGTAAAAACTGACGTTAGGCCTTGAAATTCTGACAGTGTTCGGTGATTTCTAACAATTTCCAGTGATTTCTGCTTGCGATTTCCAGCTGATTTCTACATTACTTCAACCGTTAAACTCCACGATTTCCTAAGCAAATAGCCTCGACAACGGCTGTGATGAACTTTTCTTTTATTTGTTATAATTTTTATAACAGCAAGAATGATATACTAAAAGTACAAATATTTTGCTTGTTAAGTCTATTCATAAGTAAACCAGAAAAAAACACTAATTGCAAGATTCCACCGCATCAATTTACTCATTATACATATATTCACAGCAACACCGACACGTAAAAAAAGGCTGTACCATCTAAAAATAAGAATTGTTTTAATTAGAGTCACACATATTGTTTAAAGCTACGTAAGGAGATGGTGATTCAATTTTAGTTTAAAAAGTACTTTCAATTATCGAAGTATGTCTATAGTCTGATTTCATTATGCTAAATGAGTTTTGGTTATTGGATATGCATAAGTTTGATTTTTAGGTTATTGCAGATTTTTGGCACAGAAAATGTATAAATTTCATGTACTTGAAATTTATACATTATGACTACACGAGGAACGAAAAGGGTCTTGTCTACAATTTTTAGAATGTCAGTTTTGTAGGTTTTTATCCAAATCATGTTTATATAGGCGAAGCATGAGACTATATGGGTGTAGATAGATTATAAGTAGCCTACCCTAGTAGCATAGAATAATTTCTAAATAGTTCTTTGTAATCTTTGCTAAAGATCTCAAGCGACAGAGTTTTTAAGATTTTTTGTAGATTTCATTCGAAGATATCTGAAATATTTGTTGAAAATCTCAATAACATATTTAGTTTCAATAATTTATAAACATATACAGAAATTATATTTTTTAACTGATTAACATAATAAAAATACATTTTTTACTTCACGACTATTGTCGGACACTTCATTTGGTATCAAAAAACACGAGAGATTTTTCTAATATTTTCGTTGCGCTATTTCATTATGGAAGCAAAACGTGCGATTTTGATTTTAAATATTTTTAAAATGTTTATAATGTATTCGTCAGATAATATTTAAAAAACACTCGTATTAAAATGAAATGAAATGTTTTGTATATCTGGTAGAAAAATATTATGAAAACACATAGAGCTGATATTATAGAAATATTATAGAGATAATATTCTAAAGTAAACGTTTTGCAAATATTTCAAATGTCTGCTAAATATTTACAAAATGTACGATATTCGTTAAATATATAGAAAATATGGGACAAATATTTTATGCTACTAGGGTAGTATTCGAATCAATTGTTACGGTTTTTTTTTCCTTATTGTTAGAAGGAGTGACTTCACAGAACACTCTGAAATCTCATTATTATGCATTACGTATCGCTTACACAATGATGCACTCTGATATTTAGACGATTAGTACGCAGTCATCATGCACAATTTCCGATAATTGCTGTGTACATTGATACGATAAACCGAGTTACACCAGTACGTCAATATTAACGAGGTTCTTTTGATGTTTGAAATCACACAATACGTTTTCTCGTACATCGACGCTTGTACGGTTGTTTTAGTAATGGCATGCAAACCAATTTAACACGGCTAATATCGCTGTAATTCTGCTTAAGTTCTTTAAAGTTTCGTTTCGAACGATACATAACACAATTAAACATTCAATCACATGTAAAACTGGCATAATATCGGAAAATAACATGTATGTGCAATAATACATGCTCAAAATCGTATTACTTGAGTATTAATTTAACGTGATGTCGAAGTGACCTCTCAGGCGTCAATTAGTTTATAAAACTTTTATTCGGACTGGGTGCACCGAATCGTTTGAAGCTTTACCACGTGAATATGAAAACCTTAAGGTGAAGTGAAACACGTCGAGGAACCTGATCAACATCGGTAAGGAAGATTTTTCTAAATGCCTACGTTGCCGACGTTCGTTTTTATATTGACAGCAGGGTCGAATTATATTGTATATTGTACCAAATGGCATACTCCACTTATCGTTTTCGTACAATAATTATAAAGAAATCGAAGTAAAACTCCAGAAATCCTCTGGATTCATGCCTTCTGGGGCCCTAATTGACTGCGGAGGGACCCCCTGCGCCATCTGTGATTTCCAGGTCAATTAAATTTTCACTCCAAGACGTCGTATTACCATCGTTTTAGCAAAGAAGCGCATACAACACTTTTTTTGCCTTTATCCCGTTCAAATACGAGTTGATCGACTACCAGTGTGTTCTAAATTGTCGTAAAATTGTCCTGACCCTTTCGATTCTCATATCAGAGCCTTCGATAATTGTATATTGATCGAAATATGACAGCTCGACGCCATTTTGGTTCTGGTCTGGACTGAGTTAAAAAATTTTTGTGAAAAATCAAAATTTTGAAGGTGTCAGGACAATTCTTAGATGATCAGGAGTGATGTGTCAAAGTTTCGGACAGTTTGGTCTAATGCCCTTAAAAAAAAGTGTTGTATTCGAATCGACTGATTTGGAGGATGTTTCACTTCACCTTAAGGTGGTATGAATGGGTCAATTTATATACATCTGAAAAGTTCATTTGTTGGTGAAAGTATTCTCCGAATTGGGTGTATCGATTCGTTTGAATACCACAGGATTATGGAGGCTCTAAAGTACGTCCTGAAACTCGTGAAATTTAATTTTTCATAAAACATGTATTTATTTATCATGGACTAGAACCAACATGGCGGGGTCCGTGTATGTTTTCGATGTTTTACGCGTCTTGGGGGCTTAGAATCGAAAATGAAGAGGTTCAAGACTTAGCTCGAACAATTTAGAATACCGTAGAAATGGAATATTACAGAATCAGATGGGAAAATATGGTAAATACTTTCACCAACGAAAGAGACTGCTGGCTTGTCCTGTGGCTAACACGTGTTTTTAGAGCAAAAATTTAGTTAAGTACAACTAAACGTCACAGATGGCGACGTTGGTTCATCAACGTATAAACAGTCACGAATTTCGACAGTTTTACATCGACCTCTTTATCATTGCTTTACCGAAATGACATATGGAACGCTGAAGCGTTTATTTTACAGTCTGCGAAGACTGTAAAAGACCAACATAATTATAAATGTCGGTAACTGGATGCGCCAGCTTATGTTACCACTCGAGTATTCAAAATGGCGTTACCACCAAAAATGGTATAAATAAATTTGAAATTACCGACACCGATTATATTTCTCAGCGCCTTTCATATCATCTTACGGAAGATCCTGGCACTTGCAGGTTCTAGGGAAAATAATTCAGAACGTTATAGTAATCAAATATTACGGATTCGTGTGGAAAATATCAAAAAGAGTTTTATAATGAGTCCAGGGAAACTCTCGGATGTTTCATAAGCAACAAGTGGTCTTAGACCGAAAACGTAGTTGCCGGTAAATGCAACAAATGGCGCAGTTGATCGATTAGTGCACCTATAAGAAACTATGCATGCAGGGAATTTTTTGAATTTTACTTCCATCTCTTTATAATTATTCTACTGAAACGAGAGGCGGAGGATACCATTCCATAAAAAAACTCGATGCAGGATGACACAGCTGACAATATAAATATAAATTCCGATAGCTCTCTCGGACAGTACATCGGTTATGAGTCTTTTTTACCGACGTCGATTAAATTTCGTTCCCTCGTATCATCTTAAAATAACGTACAGCTATACATGAGCCTTGAATTCCCGTTAAATTATACGCATAAATCCAATTTTAAATTATCCCAGGGTACATTACGGTCCTTGATCTCGATTTCGCTACCGGGAGTGGAATTTCAAAGGAATTCCGTAAACGGACTCCGGAGAATGTGCTTCCTCACATCAAGGATCCCTTACACAATGGTATTTCGATCCATGAAGTATATCACTATGATAGATTGACGTGGAATGCGGAAAGAAATATATTTAACTTTTTACTTCGCACAAAATGCATTTCTGATGAGACCATTCAAGCAGAAGAAGTGAGTTGTAGAAATACAAACAGGTTTAATGTAATATATGCGCAATCGATGCACCAAAAAATGGTGTATCACAAGGAGAAGTACCGATAAGCTATGAAAATCGGCCACACTTATAGGAAAAAATTACGTTATATCGTTTTCTAAAACGTTATCTTTGCTTAGAAATTACAGGATCTATACTTCAAAGTGAACATAAATATAATTGGGTACACTCCCGTTTTCTAGAGAAATTTAGACTGCAATGTAAAGACTATACGCACTTTGACTATATTTCTGTTTTGTTTTACTTCGGACGATGCACTTGATGAAAATAATGATGCATATCTCTTCAAACGGAGGCCGATTTTTTTAGTTTTTCGTCTTATGTTTGAATAATTTTGTAAAATGTCCTTTGTAAGAATGTAATAATCCTCGATGCTGAAATAAATTACCAAACTAATTGATATAGAACGTAATTGCTTTAATCGGATGTTTCGACGATATGTCATACAAAATAGTTTCAAATACAGATTTACCATCGCGCTTATAATTTTCGTACTGAAGGTAGGACTTCAAAGAACTTGCGAGAAGCACTTTCAAGAGTATATTTCCAGACATCGAGGATCTCTTACAGAATGATATATACCGGTCCATAAAGTATAACACCACGCAAGGTAGGCGTAAAACCAGCATTTTGCCTTTTTCACATTTTCAGAGGGAACAAATCCCTGTCAGAGACACTCTAGTAAAAAAACCACTGCATACCGTTAAAATGGCCGTAAATAACAAAAAACTGCTTTTATATTTTTTATGCACCCTTTTAAAAGTATTAAAAATTGATATATCTAGCAGCACATATATCATCTTGTGCTTATACCGTGAATTATTAGTAACTTTTAGTAAACAGTAATTTTTTTAAATAAAATTATTTACAATCATTTCACTCTGTTTGAACACTACAGTTCGGTACTCGGGAGTTTTATAAATAAGCGTAAACAATATTTACCAACGAAGTACACGGAGGTTCACGTGCGATTCGGGTAGATGTTCGACAGAGACTAGAACTTCGTATTTGGTTCGTTCCGAAAGTCATATCGGCAAAAAACCCGTAAAAATTGTACGACGGTGGGAAAAAATCGGCCACTGGGTAATTCGGCATAAGGGTGGACACGTAGGGGAGATCGCGGTCAATTGTGACCATTTTTATATTTTTAATTCTGGAATTGGCAGTAACGGATTTTCACGATTGAAACTAGGTACATATATTAACCAAACCTTTCACTATAAGATGGTTTAGATTTTATTGCTTTAAAAGTTCAGGGAAAATTCTCAAATTTATTTTCCGTACTGAACGTCTTTGTTACAATTGCTACCGATATAGGGCGTGATTGTAACACTGGTCGGAGCAAATGTAACGATATCTACTAATTTAAAAAATTGAGCGAATATTTAAGAACGAGAAGTATAGGTTGACAAATATGAAAAAAACACAACACATCGTATTAATTAGGGATTCGTCCGGAAATGAATATAAAATTTGGCAGACTTGTAAGCAATATACAGGTTAAATGATAAATATCAAATCGATCTATTTCGTTTTCATTCCGTTTCCGTGGTAGTATTATATAACAGAAATGCTTCCAAATTTGTAACAATGTTGCGGAACGGTATTAACTCGATGTTATATAATATCAATGTATTTTTTAAATAACTGTCGTTATGCATTATGTTGTTTCATGTATAATTGGCGGGTAGTTCTCAGTAGCATCATGTGCTTTGTGGATATTGCTTCAACTTGTAGCAAGGGCACTTAATTGCAAAGAAAATGTTGCATGGTTATCCGGTTAACATCGATTTCTGTCCTGGAATATTACGGATCCTCCGAACAAACATGTTGTTGCCAATAGATGCATTCATGTCTCGGGTATGTTAGAGTACAATAAATTTTTGAAATCGAAATAAACTGATACAAACAATTTCATGTCCGCTATCATGACTTGTACTTGCATGTACCTATTAATGTTTATGCACTATTTGTAGTACTGGTATAAACGTTTACAAGTTAATGAGAATAAAGCTGAGAAAGCAAAATTAGATGCATTATCTCGTACAAGCACATATCTTACACAATTAAGTGATGAGATTACGAATTAAAAGTATTGAATTTATCATTGAATGTAACAAATCACGTTATGATCAATGCAACAATTTTGGTCTTTTTTTTTCTTTGAATACGGAAATCATAAATTTCAGAGATGCACGTATGATTTGGCATGAACTTTGCGCAATCAAAATATTTATATTAAGTTTATTTATTCCATAAAAATATAATGTATAATGAATGTACTTTAATAACACAGACAAAACTGATAATACGCGTAGTATCGATAGCGTGGTAGACGTATAAGGTTAACTTTAGGATAATGTCGTGATAAGCTGTCATTAGCTGTCTTCTTCAAAATAGATTATTACCCTCTCGGCGTCTCTCCTAACATTGAAAATTCATAAGGTTTAGAACTTCATGTCATGAGTATCGCGGCGTAGATTCCTTATGTACAACGATGTAAATGTATTTACCTGAAAACTCTATCATGTTTCTTGATACGCAACCTTCAAAGAAGAATAGCACCATATATCGTAAAACTATTTCCATTCATTCTGATTATAACTTGAAATTGTTATAATAAAAAATGCCACCGTACCGTAAACGTACAAATAGTACAAAAGTGGATTATTTTTTATGCACCGACTTTACTGTACATTATTAACAATACGAGTTAAATGGTGTCAACTTAAACTCAAATTAATCAACAAAAACAAAAATTAATAAATCTAGGTACAACTACAAGAACAAAACTACCAACAAATAATACTAAAAGCAACTGCATTGTTGACTATATTACAGCTACTCAAAGCAGATTTCTGCAGTAACGGATTACTTTCGTAACAGGTATTGTCTGACTTACATATTAAAGAGCTAATCGATAATGCATTGAGCTGGATTATAAATTATAGAAGTCATTCATAATTTGGCCGGAACAAGGAAGGAGAATTTCTATTTGGTAAGAAATAATTTCACAAGACTCGTTCGTCTTCGTAAAGGGGTGGCTCACCCCTTAATTTTTTTTTTCGTAATTGAGAAAATTATATTTTACATTTCTCGTTATGAGAAAGCTTTTCCAGGTGGATTGGTTAAAAAAATATTATGTTCTTCTGGGTGGAACTGCCAAATCGCCCCTTGACATGCCTTACTTTGAATGGTGGTTTCACCCCCTTAAAGTGTTTAACCCTTTCGTTACCTTGGACGAGATATCTCGCGACCCCAATACTGGCCGATTAACGCTTTTGACGAGATATCTCGCGACCCGGTAGTGGCCGATCAACGCTTTTGACGAGATATCTCGCGATCCGGTAGTAGCGGATTAACGCTTTTGACGATAATCTAGTTAATCGGATCGCGAGATATCTCATCAAAAGCGTTGATCGGCTACTACCGGATCGCGAGATATCTCGTCAAAAGCGTTCATCGGCTACTACCGGATCGCAAGATATCTCGTCAAAAGCGTTGATCGGCCAGTATCGGGTCGCGAGATATCTCGTCAAAAGCGTTGATCGGCTACTACCGGATCGCGAGATATCTCGTCAAAAGCGTTAATCGGCCAGTATCGGGTCGCGAGATATCTCGTCCAAGGTAACGAAAGGGTTAATAGCAGATAAAAAAAATACGTGTCGCTTAGTTTTTAGTCTACTATAACATATTATAAAAGAAATGAAATCGGAGAGATCGACCTAGGATACTCTCCTTGTTAGCGAATTGAAGTTGCAACGTAATTTTCTTTCATTTACGAAATGCGTCAGCAGCGCGGCTTGCGGACAGGAAGGAAGGATGCGGCGAATAATAAAATCTGCATGCGTTTCTCCGGGCCTTGCAAGAAAGTCATCTCTTCCCTGGGTCTGTTTACACTTCATTATCGTCCGTGCTGGATAGAGGGGACTTTGCGGCCTGGCACACCGTGACTCCGAGTCAAAAATTCAGGATGGCCCGCCCCGCGAAATAGCTGTTTTCAATTTCTCTGGGCACGCTCTCAAATCATGGGAAACCAGCTTGTACGGAAACAAAATATCTGCTCATACCCAAATAACATTCCTGGAACCTAAGAATGATCTACGAATATTCACGTAGAATATTTCGTTGTTCCCAGAATATGATGCAAATATTTAATGTATACTTTAATATATTAATATATACAGTGAATATTCATGAAACGCAGAATGTCCGTCCGGTGGACAATCATATAACATCCACAGGAACAGTTGTTGTTGTGGAATAGATGTTTAAAAAATATTGTCGTACTATTAATCAAAATATTCCATATATGTTACTCTAAAATGATCGGGTCACAAATAATTTTTAGTCTAATCAATAAACTTTTACATGGATTTATTGAAGTGAAGAAAATAAATTGACAATAGCGTATGAAAAGTTAAAAGAAGTAAGCACGGTAACATTGTTTGGTAAATACTGAACATTAATCAGAAATCTTACATTTTTCCTTAAAGACTCTTAAGCGTATTAAAGTAAAACAGCTACATTAAGAATAGTGATAATTGATGATTTAGATAAGTATTTTATTTAATAAATTAAAGCATAGTACATGAGATGTATTATGCTTCCGCCCGATGTTCATCGGACTGTCCTACAGTCCGATGAAAATATTTAAGCAATTTAGATGTTATAACAATCATTCCGTAAATGAAAAGATTCCCTATGTTTTCTATTACGTGGTAACTAGGATGAAAACTGGATTCCACATTGGACTGTTTCGAAAACGAAAATAATTCAATATATTTCCTGCAGAATCAAGGAATAATTATTTTAAACATTCATACAAACCTTTTTGAGAATATTCAAAGCATGTTCTGGCTTACGAATGTATATGTTACCATGAATGACCGAAATTGGAGAATGTCGACTTTCACCGGTGAATGTCAACAGATACCAAATACGTCGGTGAAAGATCGAATATTTCATTACATTGTTGTACATTCGGACCCTCCCCAGTATGTGTCGACAATCACACACCGGTGAATGTCAACATTTACGGGTGTAAGTCAGAAATAAGGTTATTTAGCAAATATTTTGGACATACACGAAGCGACTATGTGAATGTTGACATTCACCGGTGAAAGTCGACATTCTCCAGATTTCGGTGTTTCACCGTAACATATATACAAAGTATTCAGTAAATATTCCAAATGTCCAGAGTATATTAAAAGATTTAAAGAATATTTATAGGTACAATGATGTTATCTGGGTATAGTAGGCATGTACACTGTTAACCCTTTCGCTACTAACGGTGACTATAGTCACCCAACGCCTGATGCTCGCCAAAAAGTATCATTTTCATTTGTTAGATAATGCCGTGTGGAATTCTTATTGTTTATATAAATACAAAACACCCAAAGATATTTCTATAGCTGCTTTTCATCTTGAATTAATAAGACAAATATTACGGAAATACCATAAAGACGATTGGAGACAAAGCGCTCCTAGATCTGCGGATAAACATCTTTTTAGGCTTACTGGTAGACCCTTCTCAGCGATTTATCCTAGCGCGAAAACAAAACGAAAAAGCGGATTGAGAAAGGGTATTGTTTGTATTAAAAATGGGGTGCAGCGACAAACGCATTACCAATGTAAGGTATGTGACGTAGGACTTTGGGTATACCCGTGCTTTAAAACTTTTCATACGAGATTACATTATTAAATTATATTTTCTAGGTGCATTATAAATAAACATATCTTTTATCTGTTATGCATTAGTTATTTGCAATTTAAATAAAGCGTTAATAATTTACCTCACGTCCCTAGACGTTAAAAGATACGTTCCCTCGGCAGTGAAATTTAAGGGCGTCTTCGTTGGGATTACCCCATACCGAGGCAGCACTTTTATGAGTCGATCCGCCGTAGCGTAAAGGTTAAAAGTATTGGACAAGACTAGGAATGTATGAATAAATTAAGAATGATGTTAAGTAAAAAACAAAAATGTATTAAACATTGGTTAATTTATTCCGTAGGACAACTTGTCCCGGCTTTCACTGTACAACTCTTTTTCGATTTCGAACCTTTTCGTTATACATACTGTAAATAGTATTCCGAATTAGGCAATGGTGCCCCACGGGATATTTTAGGGTTTAAGGTCATATTTACAAAATCCTTAAATTAACCCTTTGCACTCCTTTGTCGAGTGTGACTCGACAGCATCATGCAATCGACATCTTAATGATTGGGAGTACAAAGGGTTAAACCATTAATTAAGAGATCATGCCATACTGAAACCTTATGTATTTCCAGCGATATGAGCATGACAAATTCTGAAGTATTTAAGGTATTAAGAAAGGGTTATTCTATATATATCAAAATATTGATAATACTTTTCTCCAAACTAGGGGTACTGAATCATTTGAAACTTCAGCACGTGATTACGGAGGCCCTAAAGAAAGAAGCAATGTTCATGAAATTCCATTAAAAAAAAAACGGTATTTATCCCAGACTAGAACCGAAGACACATATATTTTTGTAAAAAATGAAATTTTATGAGCATCACGTTCTTCCTTAGGGCCTCCATAATCACGTGTTGAAATTTCAAATAATTCGGTGCAGCCAGTTTGGCGAAAACTTTCATAAATACTTTGACGTTTTGATATATGTTGTTATGAATTTCCTCACACACTCACAGTAAAATACAGTTTATTATAAAAGTAACTATTAAATTCGGGTTCTTTATTGGAATCTAACAGATTACAGTGTTTAAAAAGAAGTTTTGAAGGCAAGAGACTCAACGGTTGCTTAACGAATGGCGCATTTTGTCTTTTGCGATTCCTTCGTTGGGTTTAGAAAATCTTACGTGGTCATATCTCAAGAAACGAAAGGGTGATGGGGATCCGGTCCAGGGTCTTTACCGAGGAATGACACCTAGGTCCCGTGTCAGCGTGAGAGCATCAGCGTGTGAACTTTTATGTGGGAAATCACATAACAATGTATATAGAATAACCCTTTCACAACACCTTAAGCCGTATTTACCAAAAACGACTCACCTGAAATTCACTTTGGAATACCGTGGCAGTACGCACCTTTGATACTTGTGAATGTTGCAATTGAAATTGCCGAAATCAGGCAAGAAAGATAAGTATCGTCGTCATGCGTTGTTCATAAAATAGTATGAATTATTAAACATTCATGCTATTCGTAATAATTCAAATGTTTCACTCCAGTTAACGTTTCACCGTGCCAGGCTCTCCTATGCATTTTTTATTGGAAACTGTTGAAAATATCGAAACGTTTACAACAGCGTAACCTTTAGAAGTGAGTCGTTGCCCTTCCACCTTTGGCACGGCAAAATCAGCATTTACAGAAATAAGGTGTTGTTAATAAAATAGTATCATCCGTTGTTAATATAATAGTATGCATTTTTAAACATTCATGCCATTCGTAATAATTCAAATGTTTCACTCCAGTTAACGTTTCACCGTGCCAGGCTCTCCCGTACATTTTTTGTTGGAAACTGTTGAAAATATCAAAACGTTTACAACAGCGTAACCTTTAGAAGTGAGTCGTTGCCCTTACACCTTTGGCACGGCAAAATCAGCATTTACAGAAATAAGGTAACCATGCCTCGTAGAAATCGCAAATGGAGTTTCCCATGGCTTCGCACGATAAGCCACGAACGCCGTACGTGCCTCCATATTTTACAATTACTACCCTCCATCCAATCTTCTTCAGGAGGGTCGCCATAAACCAGCTTGACATGTGCAAACATGTAGCTCATTTATAAGAGGTTTCAGCGCGTTACTCTCGCATTTATATCCCCCTATAAAAAATAATCCTAGTCGTAGACACAACTGTTTTAGAAACGCTGGCTAATGAAGACATATTTTCTGTCCGTAATCGGGAGAAAAGCCGTTGCCCTTCCTGTCTCTTTTTCCCGCAACGCAAAATAGCCTCGGTTATAAGAATTTCCCTTTAGAATTTTCATCTTATTTTCCAGTAAAATTGTTGCCGCATTAAAATAAAAATAAATGTAATAACCCAGGATGCAATCGCCGAGGTTCCGCCAAGACTTAGCCTGTGGCACAAGTATGGACTGGCTACCGAGATTGGACGCACAATAATGGCACAATCTCAGTAACATCTTTGATAAAACCTCGGGCCAAAATGGGCCGACTCATTCGAATTTCGGAACCATGATTGGCAATTAAACAACTCTGAATTCTGCCAATTTAGATCACAGGCTCAAATCAAAGTGGGCGGACAGTTTTCTCAAGAGTACTAGGTTTCAGCCAATTTTGGACCCGAAAATTTTCAACGCTATAGCGTTGGATTTTTCTTGTATGTGGTAACCAATATTAAGTTTTATATTTTAAATGTCTCTTAACATATCGAAATTAAATGATGGCGCTCGACAAATTAAACTAATACGCGGTAGGGTCGCAAAGAAAGAATGAAATTGGGCTATTGCGATATAAAAATGCTATACATAAATCCTAATGCTTCGGATCGCAATATGGTGAATTAGAGATCGATAGATTCGACTGGCCCTAATTCCTAGTATTCGATGTAGTCGGTGCAGGCGATCGGTTGGAAGGTCGTCAAAAGAGGTTGACGGGCTGGCCCGTCGATGAGCGGGAACAAACGTCGCCCAATTCTTGCTCAAAATTTGTATCCTTGGATCGTGAAGTTCTCCTTCGTGATGCGCCCTGGATGAAGGTTGCGGGTCGAGTGAGCGAGCGCTGGCGTTCCGATTTCACCGAAGTTGTCGCACCAGAAAGATTACGCGGACATCCGGTAGAGGCCTCACAAATCGGTTACAGGCGATCGGGCGAATATTCAAAAACGAAAATACCACTACAACGCCATGTTCATTTTGAAATTTCAACGACTTTTTACCAAGGATGTTACCGAAGTTGCGCCATTATTGTATGCCCAGCTTTGACAGCCAATGGTTGTCTGTACCAGTGGCATAGTTAAGCGTGGGAGGATTTCCTAAAGATTATATTTTCTATAATGTAAGTTTGCAGAAAAATAGTCATTCCTCGGCAAAATCTTGGTATAAGCATGGTCCAATTCTACCAACACAACAATAACCAAGGTTCATCTAAAATTATCTATGGTCAAACGTTTAGACCACTTCTAGACATACAATTGGAAGCATACTTTCGGGAAAATCCTTGGCTCCATCTTGGACCGAAGTTGGGTCAACTATTCAAGTTTAAGAAAAATATAGCGATACATAATTCTAGCCGCAACATCTATTCGCTCCAATGTTGCCGTTACAGTTCTGATACATTTTAATTTCAATTGTTTGCCATAACTTGGAAGAACTGTGATCCAACCGCGGCCCAAGTCTGGTTGCAATCCGTGACGTCTAAAAATATTAAGTTTCAACCAACTTCGACAATAGTGGGATAATACGGAGTTTCTGTTATTCCTATTGATCAATATAATTTACCGATTCTTACAAATCTATGGTATTTAAATATCGATTGTTCATAAACAATTTGGTATAATGTCTGATACCCATAGGTATGATGCCGCAAAGAAGACTACATACTTATAGAATGTCTAATTTAATTTTAGTAACATCTTGGCAGCCAAAGTATGATCTATGAAACGACAATCTCGCGTAATTTATAAATCCGAATCGTTTTTGATTTATGTATATTCATCTAGATAACCGAGTGGTCAACGACTCCAACTATCAGGGTTCGAATCTGTCGTTCGGAGAAATAAAAAGTAATCAGGAAACTCGGTAGAGTTTCGCGTCAAATACATTTAAAAGCATGCGATGGTTCGAGTCCGTCGCTCGGAGAAATAAAAAGTAATCAGGAAATTCGGTAGAGTTTCGCGTCAAATACATTTAAAAGCATGCGCGATTTTCGTTTAACAAATATACGGGGTTCGAAAATCCTGGAAGCGATATTAAAAACGAAACATTTTTGAGAAATAAGTCTCAAACTCAAGTTTTAAGGTTTCAGAAGTTCTATGGAATGGTTATACCCCATTGATCTTGAGTGGAAGGGTCAAGGTGACGTTAAGGTGAACATCATTTTTAATAATGAAATATCCGATTTTTGATTCAGAGATCAATAGTGGATATATAATTTTCATTTACAATAGACACAGATATTTATATATTTCCTTTAGATATTTTTTTAGGTGGATGATAGACGATATACATTTGCTATCCCTATGGACCTTATTTAGACGATTAATTTACGTATATTCCACTTCATGGGTTGCTTGGGTGGACTTAACATTTCAGCGTTAAAAATCGTTCCTTTTAGAGACTAACGCAACTCGTTTAGAATTATGTAAAGAGATAGTTGTTAAATTCTGATTAAAAGAGTACTTATAATTATCGAGGCATAGTTATTGTCTTCTCTCGTCAAGGTAAACAATATGTGCGGTTATTTGTATTTTAGGTTAAGGGCACATAAATATCATCGTCCATGTACCAATATCATCATTCACTTCACCGACTCGCGGATAACAATATCAACTTAGGATTAATGTTAGGAGAAGAAACGAAATTACAGTTGCGTTTTTGTGTATTTCTTTGCACATCAATTCTTGTACCAGTCCGTAAAGAAAATTATGGGCTAATCATAGTCAACCATAGACGGCATCACTGATTAAATTTGTATACGATGAAATTGACGCCAATCAAATTGACACACGTAAATATCATCGTCGTTCCATTTCATCGACTCGCGGAAAAAAATATTAACTTAGGATTAATGTTAGGAGAAGAAACGAAATTACAGTTGCGTTTTTGTGTATTTCTTTGCACATCAATTCTTGTACCAGCCCGTAAAGAAAATTATGGGCTGATCATAGTCAACCATAGACGGCATCACTGATTAAATTTGTGTACGATGAAATTGACGCCAATCAAATTGACACACGTAAATATCATCGTCGTTCCATTTCACCGACCCGCGGATAAAAATATTAACTTACGATTAATGTTAGGAGAAGAAACGAAATTTCAGTTGCGTTTTTGTGTATTCATTCTTTGCACATCGATTCTTGTATCAGTCCGTAAAGAAAGTTATGGGCTGATCATAGTCAATCACAGACGGCATCACTGAGTAAATTTGTGTATGGTGAAATTAACGTCAATCAAATTGATACACCCAAGATCCAACTATGATGTTCACCGAGAATAAAGTTGCTCGGATCTGGTGAAAGCTCCAGCGGCCATTTCGATTTTCATCCACTTATCGGCGAAGCACGAAAGTAATTCCCAGTTTCTCATCCCATCCCTTTCCAGGCGATGCCATGCTAAAGAGCCGAGAGTAGGAACGGAATTAAACATGAATCGAGCGGATGAAACGCTTGATCTTTGTTTCAAATAGTTTGAACAGCTGCAAGCTTTCATGGACTTGATAGTGAATCCTCTCTGTCCGAATCCTCTGTGCGAATTCCCTGTGCTGATCCTCCGCACCTGCACTTGCACAAATCATGGATTCTCGTGATTCTACCGATAGTAAAATGTTGAGTAATTTGCTCCGTTATAACAATGGTTTAAACATTAGGCTAGGAAGTGCAACTGAGAAGAAAGTTAAATAAATCGTTGGATTATATTGGCCAACATTCAACTTGTTCTAAGGTTGATGGAACTTTGACAAACCCATGGAGATTCTGGAATTGGAAATTCTTGATATTCGAAAGAACGAAATTCTTATTGATGTATAAAATAATGAAATATTTGTAAATTATTAAAAGGTAAAATCACAACTAAAGTAATACCTACCGAATTATGGTCACTGTTGCACCGGTGAGCAGTAACATTGATTGATTTTGAAAACACGCTACCATTTCTACTAATGGCGGTTTATATACATCAGCTAAACGTAAATAAATGCTTCATCCTTAGTGACGAGCAATATGCAATTTCGAAAATATATTTAACATCGTATGAATTGTTTATTTTACCGAAAGAATTCAGAACTCTTAAAGCCCTTAACATTAATTTCGTTAAACAGTGAAGGTTAAGCCGGGGTAAAAATCCCAAAATCAGTCGATTCGAATGAGACATTTTTTTAAGACTATACAATCGAACTAGCTGCGATTTTAGCACATAACTCGCAAGTATCTAAGGAATGTCCTGACACTGTCAACATTTTTATTTTCAAAAGAAATTTAGGCTCGATAAAAAATTGTTTTTCCATGAAAACTGGGAAAGTGCTGGAATATTTCTTAGGTGCTCACGATCACGTACTGTTAATTTGTTACGTATTAGTTATGCGTTAATTGTAAAATTTCCAATAAGAGAGTCTTTAAATGGACTGATTTCTCCTAGTAGCATAGAATATTTTCTAAATATTAGTTTGTAATCTCTGCTAAATACCTCAAGTGACAGATTTTTTCAGATTTCTTGTAGATTTCATTCGAAGA